>NC_054541.1:48414985-48559985 GCF_017654505.1 Polyodon spathula | reverse complement strand
GGAGTCATCACACAGACCTGCTCACTCACACTGGAGTCATCACACAGACCTGCTCACTCACACTGGAGTCATCACACAGACCTGCTCACTCACACTGGAGTCATCACACAGACCTGCTCACTCACACTGGAGTCATCACACAGACCTGATTACTCACACTGGAGTCATCACACAGACCTGCTCACTCACACTGGAGTCATCACACAGACCTGCTCACTCACACTGGAGTCATCACACAGACCTGCTCACTCACACTGGAGTCATCACACAGACCTGCTCACTCACACTGGAGTCATCACACAGACCTGCTCACTCACACTGGAGTCATCACACAGACCTGCTCACTCACACTGGAGTCATCACACAAACCTGCTCACTCACACTGGAGTCATCACACAGACCTGCTCACTCACACTGGAGTCATCACACAGACCTGCTCACTCACACTGGAGTCATCACACAGACCTGCTCACTCACACTGGAGTCATCACACAGACCTGCTCACTCACACTGGAGTCATCACACAGACCTGCTCACTCACACTGGAGTCATCACACAGACCTGCTCACTCACACTGGAGTCATCACACAGACCTGCTCACTCACACTGGACGGGAGAATGTTAAAACATGAGTTAGGATAATCGGTACCATTTTTTTCACCCTTTATCCCTATGATAAAGATAAGATAAGGGAAATTCTAAGTTGTCATTAAATACATGCTCCAGCATGAGAAAACAGAATCACGTCTTAACTGCCAAAGGAATCCAGTGTCAAGTCAGTGAAACACATTCCTGCTGCAGCCCTGCTCTTACTCCACACAGATAGCCACTTGTTTATACCTTATTCCCCAGCCCTCCTGACGCTTTGAAGTGAAGGAGAAGGAGAAGTGAAACATTGTAACCTGTAGTAGCGCACCGCTCATTAGACCTCTGCTATGTGGGAAACCCAACTGTCAGCTTCTGGGTCAGGCAGGCTTACCCTCTGGACAGGGCTTTCATGATGTAAGATAAAGAGCCTTTCAAAGCGGACGTGCACAGGGACATTTTTATAAGCTGCAGCTTTGAGGCAGCCAAACACTGAACAGCTCAAAGCTATTTCTGTAACTGCCACACAAAGAAAATGAAGACCACTTTGCAAGGGGGAGGACTGGGAAGGGGGAGGGGGTACTGAGGAGAGCTGGGGGGAAGCAGCGGGGGGGGGGGGGTTCAAATTCTCTGACCGCCTGTGGAAATCTACTGCATGTTTTTATTTCTGGTTTTCCACTGGCATTCTGCATACGTGAGCAGAAAATAACTTTAGTATAAAGTTTCAACAGCAAACCAAAATCCAGGTAAATTTCTCTTATTGCTGTAACTCTAACTTGACATTTCAGAGACCTGTTATCAGATGTTATTTGGAAATGGCACGATAATTTATTTCTCGGTGTAGCTTCCAAATAAACTGTAAAGTTGTACTGGAAACTACCTTTCGCAGAACGGATTTCTGCGGCAGGAATAATAAGAGACAATAGATTTTCAGAGCTCCAGTGCCCTGTTCGTACTCTACAGTAACATCAATATTTTCACACTGCTTTAGACACTCACACTGTTGTTACTTAATTTGGCAGGTGCAGTTGCAAGGATATAATTTAATCATAAAACAACTGGAATTTTCCTACAGTTAAGCGCAAGTTCTCAGGTCATAGGATTTCCAGCCCCATCTGGCGCAGTGCTCAGCAGAGAATAAAACGGTGTGACTGCTGCCTTTGATACCGGGATTATTACTGCTAGTTTTATGGTGTCTCTAATAATGTTCTTGGCCATTATAAAAACAACAGGTGGTTTTATTTGCAGTGAAGAAAGGTGATTGTCAGTTTTCTTCAGGGCAAAGCTAATCACAGACCCAAGGCTGATTGTGCGCACTGTGGAAACCAAACTCCTGCTATCAAATGCAAGGTTAGCACCTGAGATGATATATCCTTCACGGCAATCAGTTGCCCTCAATATAGCACAAAGCCATCCTAACATAAACTTAAAAATAGGGTACTTTCCTGAAATGATCCAGACTGTCACATGGAATATCCATGTGGGAGGGTATTTGAAAGGAAACAGATGGAAACGGAAAGAGATTCTTGTGAATGTAGTGTAAGATTTACATTATCCTCCATGTAGGTCTCATTCTTCCCTCAGACAGCCAAGATTAGGAAGGCTGCATGAGCTCATGATCTTGTTGTTAATTCCTGCTCTGAAACACGATGTGCTCTTTCCATTTCTCCTTTCTCCTCTCTCTCTCTCTCTCTCTCTCTCTCTCTGATTTTTTAAAGTTTACCATGGTAAAATCATAGCAAAGTGTAATAAAGCATAGTGAAAGCATGGTAAAGCTTAGGTAAGCATTTAAAAGCATATTAAAAAACATGGCAAACCAAGACACACTATGGTAAATGCATACAATGACCATGGGAAAAGCATGGGAAACTTACAAAATTACTGTGCAAATTGTAACTTTCATAGGGAAACTCCTGTTTAGCTAGTTTTAGTGTCAATGTATTTTTGTTGCAGGTACTATCTTCTTGTATACTGTGCAGCAGTATGGATCTCTATCCTGTAAGATGGATCTGTGCGTCACCACATGCAACAGGCTGCAGTAAGCATGCTCACCTCTGCTGTTAAAGGGATGTGAACAAAGGAGAAACATGAAGACAAGCTAAAGAAGCTGGATGCCACAGTTAAAACCAGTTCCCTTTTAAGGTATTAATGTTGGTGTTATTTTAAGCACACAGCGCCACCAGGTGGCTAAATGTTGCATTTGGAGATTACTTTTGTTGTCTTTTTTTATTTTCAAACGTAAAAGTGTAAACAAATCATGTATATACTTTACAGGCCTATTATTATTATTATTATTATTATTATTATTATTATTATTATTATATAGATAAACTTGAAGATTGGTTCAAATCCAGCACTCTGACTCAATAATTTAAATAATTTGATTAGTTATTAAGTTATTATATTATTTCAAAAATGTTATTTGGAAGTGTTTTAATGTGGTTATTAAGGCATTACTCACCTCATGACTTATTTAAGCAGACAGAGGCAGAAAGGCAGACCAACAGACAGACAGACAAGCAGACAGACAGGCACACACACAGACAGACAGGCAGACACAGCTTGAATTCTGCTGCGTTTCAACAGTGAATCAGTTAAAGAGTTCAGATCACCCACCTGAGCAGGCTTCTTTTGGACCACTTGCTGAGGCTGTAAGAGAAAAAAAAAACAGTGTGAAAAAAGACTCTTATATTGTTCATAATCTGCATATGAAAGGATACAATGTGAAAGAGAGGTTCTAAACCCCACACTGTACATCCGTCCTCACACATTCATTTCAGACACGGGTCGTGCCTGAGAGGGTGAAGGGCTGCTAGTACAGGATACACCTGCTACAGGATTGCAGCTAAACTAATCTGAATGAAAATACACACATTACTGAACCCCTGCAATTTGTTGCCTGAAACATAATTTTGCATCAAAAAAGCACTGTACCTCATTTACAACAAACTACAATGCCCCAAGCAGAGCATGCCGACATACATGTAACAGTATTGTACAGTATAGACAGGTGTGCATTTACTGACTGACAGGTGGAAGAAGGTTTGTATACTATAACCAAATTCCACTGCGTATATTCTCCATACCCGAGTGCTATTGTAATGACCTGGACAGTGGTTGCTCTAAAGCCCCATTGCATGCAAGCCTGCTTCACTGGTTTGTGTGGAAACAGGATCGGAAGTCACCTATTTCATAAGGGAGAATCTGAGCCGAGAACTCCTTGTGCATATTCGATCAAACCACTTTCCAGGGGCAGCCCTGTTGGCATAGCTTAAAGCACGGGCTGCCCGTCTGCCCTTAAATAAAACCAGAAATGAGAAGAAACTGATTCTGTCCACAAACCGCATGCCCTTGTTTGCTGATCCCTGTCCTTTATCCCTTTTTCCCACACTCTTTTATTTCCTCTTTGATTACACCTGCATGCACGTTTACTACCGAACCACATCAAACAGCCCCCACACATTCCTCCTTGGCTGTCTGGCTCCCACAGCTCTTGAAATCCCAGCATTTCTTGGCTGCGGGCGCTGTATTCATGTGACCCCTGCGCTCGCGCACACGCACGCACGCACACACACACACACACACACACACACACATCCACACACACACACACACACACACACACACACACACACACACACACATCCCTGCACACACACACACACACACACACATATCCCTGTACACACACACACACACACACCCTGTACACACACACACACACACACACACATCCCTGCACACACACACACTCTCACACATCCCTGCAAACACCCCCACACACACACATCCCTGCAGACACACACACACACACACACACAGAGACTTCTCTGCACCTCACAGAAAGCCCTCTACGAGGGCTACCACCTCGCCAACATTTTTCCAAGAATGAGGCCCCTGACAGTTCAATGAAGGGAAAGACAATATCTGAATCCAGGCCAGATCTGGCACCCTGCCTGTTATATGTCACTGTGATTCTACCGGCTGCCCTTTCTGCAGAACACCAAACAAACACTCGTCCTCGGATAGTTCTCTGTGCTGTTTGAGGGTGCAGCTGCCAATGCGTTTTCCAAGACTTTCGCATCATCAGCTGGCTAAAAACAGACTATGCCTTGGCTTCAATTTTTTTTTTTTTGTGAATGGTTTTTGCAGAACATGTTGTGTGAAACACATTTCAGCTGCCATTCATAAAAAAGGGCTTGCACACTGTTATCTCCTAACACAATGCAATTTTTTGTTCAATACCCAGAAGCACTGCATTCCAGCACGCCATATGATAAAATGTAATATGAAAGTGTACTTCTGATAGTTAGAAAATCTTATTTTGGCCCTGTAATATATTTATATACCCCAGTACAGTACAGAAAATAGTTTTACTCTGACTTGGCTCTGCACATGCTCATGCATACAGTACATACATTCATGCTGTACATAAATACATGCATGTACATTTACACATACATATATGTACATAAATACATACAGTGTACATACAATAGCTTAACTATATCAAAACTGAAAAATTAATACATTCAGTATTTAAAATCAACTACCATCTATCTATCAATAGTAGGAGAACACAGGACTTCAGCTTTACATTACTCTATGATTTTGAATTAAGATAATATTTTCTTGTACCCGCGAAATGAGAAACCTGCATGCGACCCGGTCCAAGGCTCTCCTCCCCTCACTGTGTGATAAGTGTGAGGCTGTGACCCGGTCCAAGCTCTCCTCCCCTCACTGTGTTGCAAGAGTGTGGCTGTGGTCCAGTCCAAGGCTCTCCTCCCCTCACTGTATTGTAAGTGTGTGGCTGTGACCCGGTCCAAGGCTCTCCTCCCCTCACTGTGTTGTAAGTGTGTGGCTGTGACCCGGTCCAAGCTCTCCTCCCCTCACTGTGTTGTAAGTGTGTGGCTGTGACCCAGTCCAAGGCTCTCCTCCCCTCACTGTGTTGTAAGTGTGTGGCTGTGACCCGGTCCAAGGCTCTCCTCCCCTCACTGTGTTGTAAGTGTGTGGCTGTGACCCGGTCCAAGCTCTCCTCCCCTCACTGTGTTGTAAGTGTGTGGCTGTGGTCCAGTCCAAGGCAGTCCTTCGCTCACTGTGTTGTAAGTGTGTGGCTGTGACCCAGTCCAAGGCTCTCCTCCCCTCACTGTGTTGTAAGTGTGTGGCTGTGACCCGGTCCAAGCCTCTCCTCCCCTCACTGTGTTGTAAGTGTGTGGCTGTGACCCGGTCCAAGGCTCTCCTCCCCTCACTGTGTTGTAAGTGTGTGGCTGTGACCCGGTCCAAGCCTCTCCTCCCCTCACTGTGTTGTAAGTGTGTGGCTGTGACCCGGTCCAAGGCTCTCCTCCCCTCACTGTGTTGTAAGTGTGTGGCTGTGACCCGGTCCAAGGCTCTCCTCCCCTCACTGTGTTGTAAGTGTGTGGCTGTGACCCGGTCCAAGCCTCTCCTCCCCTCACTGTGTTGTAAGTGTGTGGCTGTGACCCGGTCCAAGGCTCTCCTCCCCTCACTGTGTTGTAAGTGTGTGGCTGTGACCCGGTCCAAGGCTCTCCTCCCCTCACTGTGTTGTAAGTGTGTGGCTGTGACCCGGTCCAAGCTCTCCTCCCCTCACTGTGTTGTAAGTGTGTGGCTGTGACCCGGTCCAAGGCTCTCCTCCCCTCACTGTGTTGTAAGTGTGTGGCTGTGACCCGGTCCAAGGCTCTCCTCCCCTCACTGTGTTGTAAGTGTGTGGCTGTGACCCGGTCCAAGGCTCTCCTCCCCTCACTGTGTTGTAAGTGTGTGGCTGTGACCCGGTCCAAGGCTCTCCTCCCCTCACTGTGTTGTAAGTGTGTGGCTGTGACCCGGTCCAAGGCTCTCCTCCCCTCACTGTGTTGTAAGTGTGTGGCTGTGACCCGGTCCAAGGCTCTCCTCCCCTCACTGTGTTGTAAGTGTGTGGCTGTGACCCGGTCCAAGGCTCTCCTCCCCTCACTGTGTTGTAAGTGTGTGGCTGTGACCCGGTCCAAGGCTCTCCTCCCCTCACTGTGTTGTAAGTGTGTGGCTGTGACCCGGTCCAAGGCTCTCCTCCCCTCACTGTGTTGTAAGTGTGTGGCTGTGACCCGGTCCAAGGCTCTCCTCCCCTCACTGTGTTGTAAGTGTGTGGCTGTGACCCGGTCCAAGGCTCTCCTCCCCTCACTGTGTTGTAAGTGTGTGGCTGTGACCCGGTCCAAGGCTCTCCTCCCCTCACTGTGTTGTAAGTGTGTGGCTGTGACCCGGTCCAAGGCTCTCCTCCCCTCACTGTGTTGTAAGTGTGTGGCTGTGACCCGGTCCAAGGCTCTCCTCCCCTCACTGTGTTGTAAGTGTGTGGCTGTGACCCGGTCCAAGGCTCTCCTCCCCTCACTGTGTTGTAAGTGTGTGGCTGTGACCCGGTCCAAGGCTCTCCTCCCCTCACTGTGTTGTAAGTGTGTGGCTGTGACCCGGTCCAAGGCTCTCCTCCCCTCACTGTGTTGTAAGTGTGTGGCTGTGACCCGGTCCAAGGCTCTCCTCCCCTCACTGTGTTGTAAGTGTGTGGCTGTGACCCGGTCCAAGGCTCTCCTCCCCTCACTGTGTTGTAAGTGTGTGGCTGTGACCCGGTCCAAGGCTCTCCTCCCCTCACTGTGTTGTAAGTGTGTGGCTGTGACCCGGTCCAAGCCTCTCCTCCCCTCACTGTGTTGTAAGTGTGTGGCTGTGACCCGGTCCAAGGCTCTCCTCCCCTCACTGTGTTGTAAGTGTGTGGCTGTGACCCGGTCCAAGGCTCTCCTCCCCTCACTGTGTTGTAAGTGTGTGGCTGTGACCCGGTCCAAGCCTCTCCTCCCCTCACTGTGTTGTAAGTGTGTGGCTGTGACCCGGTCCAAGGCTCTCCTCCCCTCACTGTGTTGTAAGTGTGTGGCTGTGACCCGGTCCAAGGCTCTCCTCCCCTCACTGTGTTGTAAGTGTGTGGCTGTGACCCGGTCCAAGGCTCTCCTCCCCTCACTGTGTTGTAAGTGTGTGGCTGTGACCCGGTCCAAGGCTCTCCTCCCCTCACTGTGTTGTAAGTGTGTGGCTGTGACCCGGTCCAAGGCTCTCCTCCCCTCACTGTGTTGTAAGTGTGTGGCTGTGACCCGGTCCAAGGCTCTCCTCCCCTCACTGTGTTGTAAGTGTGTGGCTGTGACCCGGTCCAAGGCTCTCCTCCCCTCACTGTGTTGTAAGTGTGTGGCTGTGACCCGGTCCAAGGCTCTCCTCCCCTCACTGTGTTGTAAGTGTGTGGCTGTGACCCGGTCCAAGGCTCTCCTCCCCTCACTGTGTTGTAAGTGTGTGGCTGTGACCCGGTCCAAGGCTCTCCTCCCCTCACTGTGTTGTAAGTGTGTGGCTGTGACCCGGTCCAAGGCTCTCCTCCCCTCACTGTGTTGTAAGTGTGTGGCTGTGGTCCAGTCCAAGGCTCTCCTCCCCTCACTGTGTTGTAAGTGTGTGGCTGTGACCCGGTCCAAGGCTCTCCTCCCCTCACTGTGTTGTAAGTGTGTGGCTGTGACCCGGTCCAAGGCTCTCCTCCCCTCACTGTGTTGTAAGTGTGTGGCTGTGACCCGGTCCAAGGCTCTCCTCCCCTCACTGTGTTGTAAGTGTGTGGCTGTGACCCGGTCCAAGGCTCTCCTCCCCTCACTGTGTTGTAAGTGTGTGGCTGTGACCCGGTCCAAGGCTCTCCTCCCCTCACTGTGTTGTAAGTGTGTGGCTGTGACCCGGTCCAAGGCTCTCCTCCCCTCACTGTGTTGTAAGTGTGTGGCTGTGACCCGGTCCAAGGCTCTCCTCCCCTCACTGTGTTGTAAGTGTGTGGCTGTGACCCGGTCCAAGGCTCTCCTCCCCTCACTGTGTTGTAAGTGTGTGGCTGTGACCCGGTCCAAGGCTCTCCTCCCCTCACTGTGTTGTAAGTGTGTGGCTGTGACCCGGTCCAAGGCTCTCCTCCCCTCACTGTGTTGTAAGTGTGTGGCTGTGACCCGGTCCAAGGCTCTCCTCCCCTCACTGTGTTGTAAGTGTGTGGCTGTGACCCGGTCCAAGGCTCTCCTCCCCTCACTGTGTTGTAAGTGTGTGGCTGTGACCCGGTCCAAGGCTCTCCTCCCCTCACTGTGTTGTAAGTGTGTGGCTGTGACCCGGTCCAAGGCTCTCCTCCCCTCACTGTGTTGTAAGTGTGTGGCTGTGACCCGGTCCAAGGCTCTCCTCCCCTCACTGTGTTGTAAGTGTGTGGCTGTGACCCGGTCCAAGGCTCTCCTCCCCTCACTGTGTTGTAAGTGTGTGGCTGTGACCCGGTCCAAGGCTCTCCTCCCCTCACTGTGTTGTAAGTGTGTGGCTGTGACCCGGTCCAAGGCTCTCCTCCCCTCACTGTGTTGTAAGTGTGTGGCTGTGACCCGGTCCAAGGCTCTCCTCCCCTCACTGTGTTGTAAGTGTGTGGCTGTGACCCGGTCCAAGGCTCTCCTCCCCTCACTGTGTTGTAAGTGTGTGGCTGTGACCCGGTCCAAGGCTCTCCTCCCCTCACTGTGTTGTAAGTGTGTGGCTGTGACCCGGTCCAAGGCTCTCCTCCCCTCACTGTGTTGTAAGTGTGTGGCTGTGACCCGGTCCAAGGCTCTCCTCCCCTCACTGTGTTGTAAGTGTGTGGCTGTGACCCGGTCCAAGGCTCTCCTCCCCTCACTGTGTTGTAAGTGTGTGGCTGTGACCCGGTCCAAGGCTCTCCTCCCCTCACTGTGTTGTAAGTGTGTGGCTGTGACCCGGTCCAAGGCTCTCCTCCCCTCACTGTGTTGTAAGTGTGTGGCTGTGACCCGGTCCAAGGCTCTCCTCCCCTCACTGTGTTGTAAGTGTGTGGCTGTGACCCGGTCCAAGGCTCTCCTCCCCTCACTGTGTTGTAAGTGTGTGGCTGTGACCCGGTCCAAGGCTCTCCTCCCCTCACTGTGTTGTAAGTGTGTGGCTGTGACCCGGTCCAAGGCTCTCCTCCCCTCACTGTGTTGTAAGTGTGTGGCTGTGACCCGGTCCAAGGCTCTCCTCCCCTCACTGTGTTGTAAGTGTGTGGCTGTGACCCGGTCCAAGGCTCTCCTCCCCTCACTGTGTTGTAAGTGTGTGGCTGTGACCCGGTCCAAGGCTCTCCTCCCCTCACTGTGTTGTAAGTGTGTGGCTGTGACCCGGTCCAAGGCTCTCCTCCCCTCACTGTGTTGTAAGTGTGTGGCTGTGACCCGGTCCAAGGCTCTCCTCCCCTCACTGTGTTGTAAGTGTGTGGCTGTGACCCGGTCCAAGGCTCTCCTCCCCTCACTGTGTTGTAAGTGTGTGGCTGTGACCCGGTCCAAGCCTCTCCTCCCCTCACTGTGTTGTAAGTGTGTGGCTGTGACCCGGTCCAAGGCTCTCCTCCCCTCACTGTGTTGTAAGTGTGTGGCTGTGACCCGGTCCAAGGCTCTCCTCCCCTCACTGTGTTGTAAGTGTGTGGCTGTGACCCGGTCCAAGGCTCTCCTCCCCTCACTGTGTTGTAAGTGTGTGGCTGTGACCCGGTCCAAGGCTCTCCTCCCCTCACTGTGTTGTAAGTGTGTGGCTGTGACCCGGTCCAAGGCTCTCCTCCCCTCACTGTGTTGTAAGTGTGTGGCTGTGACCCGGTCCAAGGCTCTCCTCCCCTCACTGTGTTGTAAGTGTGTGGCTGTGACCCGGTCCAAGGCTCTCCTCCCCTCACTGTGTTGTAAGTGTGTGGCTGTGACCCGGTCCAAGGCTCTCCTCCCCTCACTGTGTTGTAAGTGTGTGGCTGTGACCCGGTCCAAGGCTCTCCTCCCCTCACTGTGTTGTAAGTGTGTGGCTGTGACCCGGTCCAAGGCTCTCCTCCCCTCACTGTGTTGTAAGTGTGTGGCTGTGACCCGGTCCAAGGCTCTCCTCCCCTCACTGTGTTGTAAGTGTGTGGCTGTGACCCGGTCCAAGGCTCTCCTCCCCTCACTGTGTTGTAAGTGTGTGGCTGTGACCCGGTCCAAGGCTCTCCTCCCCTCACTGTGTTGTAAGTGTGTGGCTGTGACCCGGTCCAAGGCTCTCCTCCCCTCACTGTGTTGTAAGTGTGTGGCTGTGACCCGGTCCAAGGCTCTCCTCCCCTCACTGTGTTGTAAGTGTGTGGCTGTGACCCGGTCCAAGGCTCTCCTCCCCTCACTGTGTTGTAAGTGTGTGGCTGTGACCCGGTCCAAGGCTCTCCTCCCCTCACTGTGTTGTAAGTGTGTGGCTGTGACCCGGTCCAAGGCTCTCCTCCCCTCACTGTGTTGTAAGTGTGTGGCTGTGACCCGGTCCAAGGCTCTCCTCCCCTCACTGTGTTGTAAGTGTGTGGCTGTGACCCGGTCCAAGCTCTCCTCCCCTCACTGTGTTGTAAGTGTGTGGCTGTGACCCGGTCCAAGGCTCTCCTCCCCTCACTGTGTTGTAAGTGTGTGGCTTTAGGCTCCCTTTTGTCCACCGCATGACATCCCGCTAATGACCTCCCTCAACCCAAACCCATTTTGCTAAGCTGTGGGCCCATTTCTTATATTGTAAAAGCACAGCAAAGTGTAATAAAGCACAGTGAAAGCATGGTAAAGCATGGTAAAGCATGGTAAAGCATTTACATGGCAAACCGTGGCAAATTACGGTAAGTGCAAAGTGGCAAAAGCATGGGGAAGTGAAAAATGACTGTGCAAATTGTTTAGCTTGGGTTAAATCAGATAATACTATTCTACATACCAAACACAAGCCTTGCACAGGATAAAAAGATCTTTTGAGCTTGATTTTTTCTTCCTAATGCACAAAACTGCTGCGACTCAGAATACACAAATACCAGAGGCATTAGAAGTCCTCTCCTCACACAGCACCATTCACAGCATTGGATGTGTGGTTCTGAATCACCCCTCTACAACACTCTTGTGTCCTACACAGATAACTCAAGTGCCATTCTTTCACAGACCACAGAACTGCAGGAAGGCAGGGCGAGTTTCTGGTAATTAGCCTCCCAAATGTAATAACTGCCTAATGCCTGAATTAATAACGATTTGTAAATAGCACCCATTATGGCAGATCTAAAACTATCATTGTCTGGATTTCTGCAAGCATTGCTGGATATTTGATGGCATGAACCCACAGGAATCAGACACCACAAGGACACAAAACTGTCATTTTTCAAGCCAGCCATGGGCAAAACCTTTCCAAAGCATTTTGATGTTTTTATTTGTTTTCCACAGCTAATATCACATGGTTCGGTTACTACACACAGGCTACACTGAGAAAGTACTTTCATTTTACCAGCATCGGCCTTAAACTTCAAATCTACATCAGTGAGAGATATTTAGACAGAAATTGATTTTAATTAAAAAAAAAATTAAATAAAAATGTAAGACAGCTGAAAATGTTTCCAAATTTGGAATGCCCACTGATATCAAGAATATTTACACCCATTCCGGGTTTATTATGAGCTTGATTAGCCACAGTGTATAATTAACAGGTGTGTCTTATTTAACTTACTGTATAGTAAAACCAAGAATGGCTCGAACTGCTATGCAACGGGAGTCTTATTTCCATCCCTAGTTTGGACGCTAAAGGGTTAACCCCGACCTGCAGCTGTTACCACGCCAACACATAAATAAACAACATGCAAAAAGCAAGGGCTCTGTCTCTATTTATATATTTTGTACTTGCAAACGGGAAGGAATGAGGTTGTCTTTCTTTTGCCTCTTGCTGACGCTATCCATCACCTGCATGCAGTGCCCACCCCCCGCCCCCCAAACATATCTGACAGCAGCGCCTGACCTGAATCCCCAAATAGCTGCCCAGGGTTCATGGGTGTGAAAGGAAAGGAAAGGTAAGAATGGGGGAACCCCTGCAGCTAGTTCACATGAAGAATGCACCGCCTCAAACCTTTTTTCCTCATGATCAAAGTAAAGGTTGTCCGACTTTCAGCACATCGCAATTCATACAGTTAGGAGAATAAAAACAAGGTTCAGAAGGGGAAGCAGCACAGCACTTCAACGTGTGAAAACAATTTGAAGATGCGCAAATAGCAACCGTCAGGTCAGTTAAGCTCTAGGGTGTAAAACTGGAAAGTTTTCTTTTTTCTCTCTTTCTTGTTTTTGTAGTTGCTCTACCTACACAAGCACTCCAAACACAGAATCTGATAGTCCCACAGTATGCAAGTCTTGCTTGTTCTGCATTTGAAACTACAAACAATTCAGTCACTATGAAGTGAGAAAAAAGCTTTTTCCAAACCATTAATGAAATGCTCCTGCTTTTTAAGTTAAAACAGATGCCAGCCTGCTCACAGTGTAAGGGAAAGGTGACATTAGACTACTGTTGGAGCAAGGCAATCTTTTACTAAAGGAAGTCTTGCAAGTGCACGCTGTAATCAAGTTATCATTTACTACTAACAGTGTATGATTAATGAACTGAGCACTGGAAGGTGAGTGTGAGAAATTGCATTCATTTTTAAAATTTTGTCAAAATGGTAAAGTAACAATTAAACATTGCAACCCTTTGTTTCATTATAATATCTACCTTGTCTGGGAGCTGATAAAGGGATGGCGCTTTTTAATTTAAAGTAGATAAAGCCCCTTTTCCAGAGTAGGCAGCTTTATTACATTTTTAATATGTTTGCAATCATTCTGTGTTGTTCTAGGCTTTGTTTCTCCAGTACTGAGTACTGGTATATTACAATATGTTTGCAATCACTTTGTGTTGTTCTAGGCTCCGTTTCTCCAGTATTGAGTATATTATAATACGTTTGCAATCACTTTGTGTTGTTCTAGGCTCTGTTTCTCCAGTATTGAGTATTGAACATATGTTTTCTTTATATCTGTCCCTAACATGCTTTGATCTTGTTTTGAGCAGGGTGATTGCAAACATAATAGAAATAGGGTTAGGGTTAGTGTTAGCGGTAAAGATAAAGGTGAGAGAAATTAAAAATGTCACTGTGAATGTCTACTTTAAAAAAAAAAAAAAAAAAAACTGATGAATTTTGAAATAAAACATATTTTTATGATTTGTTTTTGCATTCTTTTTTCCATTTCACATATGTTTTTACCTGGCTTCATAATACCCTGTCTACATATTCACAGATTGCACCCAGTCGATCAATATTCTCAATGCTAGAAAGTAGGAACAGGATTTCATGAAAGGTCATGATGAACCCTGTTCCATGAAGAAAGCGCAGAATGCAGACAGTCAGTAGAAGTGAAAAACCAACCACCCTAATTCTGGTGTTGAAATGCTCCTTCTTTTTCACCCGGTTTTCATCACCCCCTTACATTACGTCAGGCTTCAGGATCGCTGCTGGAGATACAGAGAAGCAAGGGAGAGGGAGAGAGGGAGGGAGGGGCCTCTGTCCTCCTTCTCCTGGCATTTCATGGTCACTGACCATCACACAAACAAGACAAACAGCCCGCAATGAAAGATGTGCATACTTTACACCCCGCCTCTCAATGCCATTCCCACAATAATCTAGACTTGGCATGTTGCTGGCGGCCCTGCCTTCCCCCAGCACTTCTCTCCGAGGGGATTCATTAGCACAGAGCATTGCCTGGTACACTGCCTGTGCCATTGCCTGGTACACTGGGCGTGAGGGTGGCCATGCTCTATAATGGGCCTTGAAGAAGCACTGAGCAAGTCACTCAAACAAGGGACATCCAATACACTACTGGGATGACCGTGACTTCATGTTTATATCATGAAATAGTTTTACCATGAAACCAGGGCTGAACACTTACAATCTTTTTTCTAAGCTCTATTAAATTGGCAATCATTATTTTTTTTATACAAGCAGTGCAGTATGACACATTGCCTTTGGAATCACTGGAAAGCACATAATAAGGTATGACTACTGTGTAAGAAATGAAGTGAAGGAGACAAACGTTTCAGCTAGTGCCTTTTTCAGTGAACTATGAACAAGGGACTAGCTGAAACAGTCAAAAAAAAATGTAAAAGATTTTATCATTTACCTGAAGTTACGAAACATTCATATCAAAATGGCCAATTACAAATGTGTTTTAAATGCTATGGATACTGCAAGTTCTTGCCACACTGCCAAGTCAATGCGTCGATGGAACAGATAAGCGCTGGCCCGTGAATCTGTGTGAGGATCCTTTCCTCCAAGACTCACTGAAGGCTTTTTCTGTTTTCTGGAGCCGTTTCAGACATGCCTCGTCAACAAGTGTCTCAACCCTGCCTGCAGCACACTTCACGGTCCTTGCAGAGAACACAGCGGCTCTTGAACACCAGGCTCTTCTCTCACTTGGATAGCCACATGTGCTCATTTCCTTTGCCAGGGCCAAAGCTACATATAAGAATGCTGAGGTCAGGAGAGCTGCAGTCTTGGCACACTAACATTCCTAATTTGTCAGCTTCTTTATCTTCATATTGTTTTTTTTTTGTTTTTTTTTTGTTTTTTTTAATTTAGTAGTCGCCAATTAGTTTTATCGTTTTCTCCCCAATTTAGAAATGTCCAATTATTAGCACAACAGCAGCTACAATGGGATGAAGCTGGTGAATGGAACCACAGTGGTTCCAAATCTACTGGGCTGCGTATTGTCTGGATAGCATGCAGCATAACACTCATGTAAATGCATGTGGTTACTGCCCGGTATCTTACCTACCTCAGTGTTCCTTTATGAACTCACACTCTGACAGTGGCCTGCTTCTTCTAGAAGTGCTGTGCAGCACTGCCCCCAGCCCCAGGGGCACATCTGACACTCAGCTATTTGAACTCCTTTTCAGTGTGGGAGCTGGTCCTCCAACACAATGAAACGCTGTGCTGTTGACAAATCCAGTACCATATGATACACAACAGGCTTGTGCCTCTCAGATGCAAGGTGAAAGCACTGCTTACTTACTGTGTTTACTTACACTGCTGAGCTCTATATACAGATACCACTTCTCTTCAAACGTATTCACAGTACTGTTCTCATACTTGTAAAGCACTGAGCTATTATTACACTGTGCTTTTACCATGGGAAACTTTTATAACTGTTTGATCTGTAGCTACTTTTGGCTTGTGCTAAATGAAAATAGCATTAGACCGTATATAGAAAAGATTAATTGAATCCATCATAACATACAATATTATATATCATAATATATTGCTCTAAGGGGCTCTCAAGTGGCACATCCAGTAAAGGAGTGAAGTGCAGGATGCGCCCTATAGCCTGGAGGTCGCTGGTTCGAGTCCAGGCTATTCCACAGCCGACCGTAGACGGAAGCTTCCAGGGGGCGGCGCACAATTGACCGAGCACCGCCCAGGGCAGACGGGCTTAGGTCGGCCAGAGTGTCTTTGGCTCACTGTGCACCAGCGACCCTTGTAGTCTGGCCAGGTGCCTGCAGGCTTGCCTGTAAGCTGCCCAGAGCTGCGTTGTCCTCCAATGCTCAGTAGAAACATTCTCTGTAGGTAGTCAGGACGATCTAACATCACCTTTACCTTTACAGGAGCGGCGAAGACGAACACACACGTCTTCGCCACTCCCGAGTCAGCGGTGGTAGCGGTGGGCTGAGCCTAAAAATAATTGGGCATTTCAAATTGGGAGAAAAACTGGGTAAAAATGAATTGCTGACTACTAAATCAAAAATAAAGAAATAATAATAATAATAATAATAATAATATTTCCAAGAGAGAAATAGAAATAAACATTGCTAAGGGAGCTAAAACCAATTCCAAAATGTTTTTCCAATATTACAACAGCAAGAGAACATTCAAAGAGGAGATTAAATGTTTAAGCGATACAAATGGCAAAATCATAGATGAAGAAACAAAAATAGCAAATATGTTAAATGATTACTTTTCACAAGTTTTTACAAAGGAAGATACTGACAACATGCCCCACATGTCATCCAGTTCCTATCCAGTTTTAAATAACTTTAGCATAACTGAGGCAGAAGTGTTAAAGGGACTAGGAGCTCTTAAAATAAACAAATCCCCTGGGCCGGATGAGATCCTCCCAGTAGTACTCAAAGAAATGAAAGAAGTAATTTACAAACCGCTAACCAAGATCATGCAACAGTCTCTTGACACAGGGGTGGTACCGATAGACTGGAAAATTGCAAACGTAATACCGATCCACAAAAAGGGAAACAAAACTGAACCAGGTAACTACAGACCAGTAAGCCTGACTTCTATTATATGCAAACTTATGGAAACTATAATAAGATCCAAAATGGAAAATTACCTATATGGTAACAGGGTACTGGGAGACAGTCAACATGGTTTTAGGAAAGGGAGATCGTGTCTAACTAACTTGCTTGATTTTTTTGAGGATGCAACATCCATAATGGATAATTGCAAAGCATATGACATGGTTTATTTAGATTTCCAGAAAGCTTTTGACAAAGTCCCGCACAAAAGATTAATTCTCAAACTGAACGCAGTTGGGATTCAAGGAAACACATGTACATGGATTAGGGAGTGGTTAACATGTAGAAAACAGAAAGTACTGATTAGAGGAAAAACCTCAGAATGGAGTGTGGTAACCAGCGGTGTACCACAGGGATCAGTATTAGGTCCTCTGCTATTCCTAATCTACATTAATGATTTAGATTCTGGTATAGTAAGCAAACTTGTTAAATTTGCAGATGACACAAAAGTAGCAGGAGTGGCAAACACTGTTGCAGCAGCAAAGGTCATTCAAAATGATCTAGACAAGATTCAGAACTGGGCAGACACATGGCAAATGACATTTAATAGAGAAAAGTGTAAGGTACTGCACGCAGGAAATAAAAATGTACATTATAAATATCATATGGGAGATATTGAAATTGGAGAAGGAATCTATGAAAAAGACCTAGGAGTTTTTGTTGACTCAGAAATGTCTTCATCTAGACAATGTGGGGAAGCTATAAAAAAGGCTAACAAGATGCTCGGATACATTGTGAAAAGTGTTGAATTTAAATCAAGGGAAGTAATGTTAAAACTGTACAATACACTAGTAAGACCTCATCTTGAATATTGTGTTCAGTTCTGGTCACCTCGCTATAAAAAAGTTATTGCTGCTCTAGAAAGAGTGCAAAGAAGAGCGACCAGAATTATTCCGGGCTTAAAAGGCATGTCATATGCAGACAGGCTAAAAGAATTGAATCTGTTCAGTCTTGAACAAAGAAGACTATGTGGCGACCTAATTCAAGCATTCAAAATTCTAAAAGGTATTGACAGTGTCGACGCAAGGGACTTTTTCAGCCTGAAAAAAGAAACAAGGACCAGGGGTCACAAATGGAGTTTAGAAAAAGGGGCATTCAGAACAGAAAATAGGAGACACTTTTTTACACAGAGAATTGTGAGGGTTTGGAATCAACTCCCCAGTAATGTTGTTGAAGCTGACACCCTGGGATCCTTCAAGAAGCTGCTTGATGAGATTTTGGGATCAATAAGCTACTAACAACCAAACGAGCAAGATGGGCCGAATGGCCTCCTCTCGTTTGTAAACTTTCTTATGTTCTTATGTTCTTAATATATTGCTCTATAATAAACCCTTGACTACAATGGCAATCATTAGGGTTTAGTGGCGTACAGTGTGCAGGTAAGATGAGGAGAGGCATGGAATCCCTGATTTCACAAGTTAAATACGCCTGCTTGTTTCTGGAATTTGTAAGAACTTATCTTTCATTCAAACTGATGGAAGCTGCAAAGCGTGGCGCGAGGATTTCTGGCACAGTAAAGGTGATGTTAGATCGTCCTGACTACCTACAGAGAATGTTTCTACTCACTCTTCCTTCTGATTTAACATCCTACAAAGAGAATGCTGCATGACCACAGTGCTTGCACAGGCCTGAGCCCATAACGCACAGCATCACTTTCTTTCTAGTGAGATTTTAAAACAAGTCGTAAATGCTTGGCTATTTTTTTTAGTAGTACAATGAAGTAGAATGGAGCTGTTAAGGAGCCTGTTTGAAAATACATTTGCAACAATACCTCATGCATCAGAAGCAGGCATTGAGAAAGACTATTGGTGGAAACGTATCACTGAATTTATTAAAGATTCCTTAGCATATTTTTTTGTGTTTAAGTTATGGATAAAACAATCAATCAGTACAGAAGTCTTAGCATGTTGTAGAGCCTGTGTCAACAATTAGCTCAGCGATTTCTCAGGAATGAAACAGAATGACAATTGAGATGTCAGAGCCTCAGAGCCCAGATGCAGTATTTGTGTTTCAGGCATGTTTCTGGGGGATGGTGCAGTATTTGTGTTTCGGGTGTGTTTCTGGGGGATGGTGCAGTATTTGTGTTTCGGGTGTGTTTCTGGGGGATGGTGCAGTATTTGTGTTTCGGGTGTGTTTCTGGGGGATGGTGCAGTATTTGTGTTTCGGGCGTGTTTCTGGGGGATGGTGCAGTATTTGTGTTTCGGGTGTGTTTCTGGGGGATGGTGCAGTATTTGTGTTTCGGGTGTGTTTCTGGGGGATGGTGCAGTATTTGTGTTTCGGGTGTGTTTCTGGGGGATGGTGCAGTATTTGTGTTTCGGGCGTGTTTCTGGGGGATGGTGCAGTATTTGTGTTTCGGGTGTGTTTCTGGGGGATGGTGCAGTATTTGTGTTTCGGGTGTGTTTCTGGGGGATGGTGCAGTATTTGTGTTTCGGGCGTGTTTCTGGGGGATGGTGCAGTATTTGTGTTTCGGGTGTGTTTCTGGGGGATGGTGCAGTATTTGTGTTTCGGGTGTGTTTCTGGGGGATGGTGCAGTATTTGTGTTTCGGGTGTGTTTCTGGGGGATGGTGCAGTATTTGTATTTCGGGTGTGTTTCTGGGGGATGGTGCAGTATTTGTGTTCCAGGCGTGTTTCTGGGGGATGGTGCAGTATTTGTGTTTCGGGTGTGTTTCTGGGGGATGGTGCAATATTTGTGTTCCGGGTGTGTTTCTGGGGGATGGTGCAGTATTTGTGTTTCGGGTGTGTTTCTGGGGGGTGGTGCAGTATTTGTGTTCCGGGAGTGTTTCACTGGGGATGGTGCAGTTTTTGTATTACAGGCGTGTTTCCTGGGGATGGGGCAGTATTTGTGTTTCAGGCGTGTTTCTGGGGGATGGTGCAGTATTTGTGTTCCCGGCGTGTTTCCTGGGGATGGGGCAGTATTTATGTTTCAGGCGTGTTCCTGGGGGATGGTGCAGTATTTGTGTTTCGGGCGTGTTTCTGGGGGATGGTGCAGTATTTGTGTTTCGGGCGTGTTTCTGGGGGATGGTGCAGTATTTGTGTTTCGGGTGTGTTTCTGGGGGATGGTGCAGTATTTGTGTTCCAGGCGTGTTTCTGGGGGGATGGTGCAGTATTTGTGTTTCGGGTGTGTTTCTGGGGGATGGTGCAGTATTTGTGTTCCAGGCGTGTTTCACTGGGGATGGTGCAGTATTTGTGTTCCAGGTGTGTTTCCTGAGGATGGTGCAGTATTTGTGTTTTGGGCGTGTTCCCTGGGGATGGTGCAGTATTTGTGTTCCGGGCGTGTTTCCCTGAGGATGGTGCAGTATTTTTGTTCTGGGTGTGTTTCACTGGCGATTGTTCCCACAGGCTGTTCCAGGCGTGTTTCCCTGGGGATTGGTCCCACAGGCTGTTCCAGGCATGTTTCCCTGGGGATTGTTCCCACAGGCTGTTCCGGGTGTGTTTCCCTGGGGATTGTTCCCACAGGCTGTTCCGGGCGTGTTTCCCTGGGGATTGTTCCCACAGGCTGTTCCGGGTGTGTTTCCCTGGGGATTGTTCCCACAGGCTGTTCCGGGCGTGTTTCCCTGGGGATTATT
Organism: Polyodon spathula; assembly: GCF_017654505.1. Classification (NCBI taxonomy): domain Eukaryota; kingdom Metazoa; phylum Chordata; class Actinopteri; order Acipenseriformes; family Polyodontidae; genus Polyodon; species Polyodon spathula. Next base: position 48,539,712 of record NC_054541.1, on the reverse strand, counting down.
CCCACAGGCCTGCTCTGGAACCTGGCCAGTCGGGGTGGACTCCAGCTCTTTAGTGTCTGGATGGCAGAATTATAGGAAAGTGCTAAGGCCAAGCTAGAGTAAAAGCCAATCATTCAAGACATCTCTCATCGTACCTCAGGCATTCTTTTTCTTTTTTTTTAAGAAATCTACAGGTTGTCTGTAACTAATGGCTAGGCCCCTCTTCAGCTTCCTTTCTCATTAACCCATGCTCCAGAGGAGCCTTTGGTTTGTTACATCACCTATCCACACATCTCTGGAGCCCCTCTCCCTCCCCCTCCTCCTCCAAAAGAAGAGAGGGACATTTATTTTACATGCATGTGCTTTCATTTGTTTTTTTTACATGCATGTGCTTTAATTTGTTTTTTTTTTACATGCATGTGCTTTCATTTGTTTTTTTTTACATGTATGTGCTTTCATTTGTTTTTTTTTTACATGCATGTGCTTTCATTCTGTTTTTTTTTTTGTAACTGTTACTTTCACTGCTCTTTGGAGACCCAATTTTGTGGAAGTAATAGGAAAATGAATGTGGGGTGTAGCATTGGAGAGGTCTGCCTCCCTGGTGACCCCTGCATGATTCCACACAGATCTCCAGCACAACTTCACCTCCCAACATCGTTAAACCTGACCTCAGGGCTGCTTCCCGATGGGAGTTTAGCTGCTTTGTTCAGGGCCCCAAGGCAGAGGCACAATAAAAAGCGAGATTATTAAATGCAATCAGGAATTAGACCTCAAAGCCCTGTCTGCTGTCACTTGCGATTATCATGTTTTCATGAGGCAGGAGCCAGGCCTGTGTAAAGGGACTATTAGAATAAAGACAGTGCTTGTGACAGAATATAATAGTAACAGAATAGGGGTTTCCCCTTGACTACTCAGAGAACCTCCCTCGCAGAGGTGAGGCCGAACCGATCGAGCTCCAAGGCTGGGAAGCGAGAGACTTCCCCCAAGGGGAAACTAAGGAAGGATAGGAGGACGAGCCAAGGTCTCCCTGGCTTACTTAGTCATCTAATCGAGGGAGGCTAGGCTTAGCTGATGCTCCAAGGCCGCATGGAGAGCCTTGTGATCTACGCAGGGAGAACAAAAGCATTGGAAAAGAGAATAAGAAATAAACATATAAAGAGGGCCAGGGGTCTTTTGTGGGAGGAAACCTCTGGTGGTCCTGGCAGAGAGATTGCCCCCACTCCAGGCATGCTAGCAATACTTTGTTTAGTGGAATAATAGCAAGGAGAGAAGAGTGGATGTAAGATTCCACCAGTGAGGAAGAGCTGGTTGATTTTAATGTTTGCTGCAGCTATATGGATGAATGGCACAATGCGATTGGGGAGGAAGGACGGCTCAGAATGAGCTGATGACAAAACATTGCGAGTGTATGACTTTAGCTGAAAACCAGTTCACTGAATGGAGGAATGGGTAGAGGGAAAGGTTGGGCTGAGGGAGCCAGACGTCTGAATTGTGCAATCTGTAAACGAGAAAGAGTGTTAGCAGTGTTATTAGTAGGGATCTACCCAAATCTCGATTTCTCTGATTTCTCAGAAATCGTGAAATTCAGGGGTCACCGCAAAATTCACCTCTTTTAGGGGCCAATGCATACCTGACAAGTACGCAGTTTAAATGAACTACTGCACACCACAAGCGACGCAAACTATGTATCTTCCTTCTGTCTGTACTGCTTTTCTGTGACCTGCACTGTGCGGTAGGGCGAGGGACAAATGTTGTTGCTGCACTGTTTTCATTTTTAGGTTGCTAAAATCTAGTTTTCAGCATTGAAGGGAAAATAGTAGAAATGGACGACAGAAAAAGCAAAGTATATTTCAGCTGATGATCATTTCAAGACATTTCCCAAAGAAACTGTACATGCAGATTGAGGTAATTGTTTTGCATATCTTAATGTGTCTTTGGAGAAAATACGATCGATCGCCATTTAGCTTCAGAATCACACATTAATCAAGAGGCTGCTGAACAAAACGTAAAATTAACAGCTTTCAGAAACCAAACTGGAAAGTTAGCCCAGACAAAAAGTATTCCTGTCTGCAAGTTAAATCATTACTAAAACAATCTAGCACAGCCACCTCGCTTCAACCTGCTGCATTCCTGCCTTTAACAAATGACAGCACTCTGTTTTAGTAAGGAAGCAAATGCCACTATTTTTAGGCTTTATAGTGTTCTGAAATACTGTCTACTTAGGTTTATTTGATGTTTATGTGAAAATACGTAAATTTACTATGATTTAAGTAGACCCCTAGTTATTAGTGATACCTGGAAGGTGTTGGGCTTTGAAAATCTAATTATTGGTAAACGAAATCCAGACTAGCTGGCAGAGAAGTTGCATAATTAGAGGGGAGGATGAACGGCTGCAAAGATAGGCTGCAACGGCGATAGAGAATACTTCGAGTAAGAGTGTGGATTTAAACTAGGAGGAAGATTGTTGATTTCTGGAAGCCAGACATCTGAGAACCACTGATTAAGAAAAATCCCGCCAAAACCGATAGAAGAAGCATGCGTATGGAATGAGAGGTCATGGGGGGCAGAAATTAAATACTTGTAAAACAGAAAGCCCATTCCAGTGGTGTAAGAGAGAGGACCACATCCTAATGTCTTTCCTGGCTCCAGTTGTAATAATAATGTGAGAATTAAGATTTTTAGCTGCTTTAGAAAGAGCGAGAAGACAAGATATAAGTGATCTTAGGGCTGCTGTGGCATCCAAAAGTTAGCTTAGTAGCAAACTAAAATTGTCCTTCCAACAGTCCACTACACTATCACTACTCCACAGTCAACTACACTGTGATCCAGAAATTCTGGAGAAATAAGAATACAGACGAAATGAACGTCTTTGCCTTCAATAATATTGCGTCTCAGTTGAGGAGAGAGAGAGAGTTGCGATGACAGACTGAAGCAAAAGAGGATCCTGAACCAGAGGCAGTTGCTAGAGTGAAGATTGGCAGCTTGAGGCCAGGTGTGGGTGTGGCTGAAGCAGCGGGAGAAGAGAGCGCTGCTGTTGGTGTCTCTGATGAGGATGAAATGGCTGCTGGTTCCAAGCAAGTGATTCAGTTAACAAGCGCATCAAGGCTTTCAGATAGTGTAGAAATGGAGGTGGAAAAGAGGGTGAATGAGTTGCTTGATATCGTTAAAAATCTGAACATTTAAAATCAGAGGAAGGATCAGGTGAAACTGAGAGCTGAGGGGTTGTGGTAGCTGAATCAGAAGCGAATGGAGCCTGTACTTCAGGGAGCTTTAACTGACAAGTCTGGATCTCTGCTTTGCCTTTTGAGGGGAAAAAACAGGCTCAGCCGATATGGAATTACAGTATGAAATAAATAAAGCAGACCGATCGTTTCCTACTTCAGTGGGCATCCTTTTTCAAACAGAGCTTTCAGGAGTCGGGCCAGTCTTGGTAAAAGATTGCGCTGGAATCAGAGTTCTGATGCGTTTAGAGCAACAAACAGGAATGGCAGCAGGCAGAGCTGGATAAGTAGAGGTTGAAGGGGGATGGAAGGATTTGTGTTAAAGCTTTTTCGTGGATTATTTGTTGGAGGAAGACTGCCAGAAGGAGAGAAAAATTCTTCATCTGAATCAGATGAAAACGAAAGCTGCCTCGGGTGCGTTGTCATTTTATCCTGATTGAAAACAAAGGTTTGTTTTGAGGTTGGTTCTGCAAGTCTGCGTGGTAACCACAAACTGAAAAGCAAGACGAGAATTAGGAAGCTGGCAATGGTTTAAATAAGGTGATTGACAGGTAATTAAATGTTGACTGACAGATGTTTTAGCAGGATAACACAGGGTTCTACGAATGACAACTGCGCTGTGATTGACAATCCTTTTTTTTCAGTGAGTCTGATCATTGAAGTCTCTAACTGGTACAACGCAAACTTTAACATTTAAAATAATACTAGAATAGTGAACAGCATTCAAATGCTAATATAGTAGACGTAAAGACTTTGGGAAGAACTACTGTACAGTACATTACTGAATCTACAATTGGAAGTAACCAGGGCTGAAGGTAACCAGTCCAGCTGTAAACTCTTCCAGCAAGAGTGGAAACGACCGCCACCCCTTCATTCCAAGTGGGGGTTGATAGGGGTGGAACTGTCAACAACATGGCTTCTAAGCAAGTAAAACACGAGGACATGAGCATAGCATTTGACTTGAGGAGATTGGTGCTGTACCTGCTTAGGTAACCCATCAGGGCTCTCCATGACCCACTCACCCCTGAAGGGAACACGCCTGGTTCCCTTAAGTTGTAGAAACCTAGTGTCCTAAAAAGATAAAACTGACTAATAATCCTGCCACACATTTCTATACTGAACTGTACTCTCCAACAAGAAACATTCCAAGGTAGCAACAGTAATCAGTAGCGACAAAATGCTACAGGATTAACTAAAATACTGGTTTCCAAAAGTCTATTACTAACAAGCAACAAAAAGGTAACTAAATATTGGTATCGAGCCTAGATTGAAAACATTCACAGAAACTGCATTCCAGATAGATAGTTTTTACATTTTCCTGATATATTTTTTATACAAATGAAATTGTACTCAACTGTAATTCAGTGTTTAACAAATAGTGAAGTGCTGACATAGTCTTTCTTTCCCCTGCTGGTGAATACAGGCCACATGCTCTGTGGCTCTAAACGTGGAAGTGGAGAATAGATGTGTGTCCATGGCAGGGAAGCTCCATCACTACAGCAGTGGCTTTGTGATCTCCTCTGGAATTCTCTCCTGCGCTTTGCAGATTATGAAAAGATCCCATTAAAGCCCCTGGCCCATGAAACGGCAGCCCAGGCAATGAATGGCACCTATCCTAGCAAGGGTAAACCCAGTGATCAGGGGGAATTCGCTAAAGGGCCTTTGTAGACAACAAAACTGCCTACTCCAGAGAGGAATGTGAAACATTCCTGGGAGCACAAGCTGCCCTTTGTTGCCGATCTGGGGGTATTCTGGAGCAAATAAAGGCTCAAGCCAATTGGATCTCCTCTGTTCAGGGAGGCTGTGCTGTTTGAAGTCAAATCTGTTTCCCAGCATTTGCTCTGAGAAAAATAAGGAGATTATTTTATTTTTTTTAATTGTGTAGAACATTTTGTAATATATATATATATATATATAATATATATATATATATATATATATATATATATATCAGCTCTGCAAACCTAAAGTGAAGTATGCCGTGTTTTATCCAAAAAAACACGTTTCAAACACAATTCAAATTGCTAATATGCACACAAAAAAACACGGTATACAAAAATGCAAATTCCGCTTTTTTAAGAATCCGTTGTTCCATCTTAAAATATCTGGTCATTTTGTGGACATTCACATTTTGTAAATCAAGTTTGTTTGTACTGCTATGCAGTATTTATATATATTTATATAATTTATTTGTCTTTCAAACCTGCTTAATTTAAATTCTGTTTATGTTTCTAAAAGCAGAAAAAAATTGCAAATAAATACAAATGTATTAGAACACCTCAAGATTTTTCATTTGTTGAGGTTTACACACAAACAATGTATTCATTTACTACATCTTACATGAAACAAATCAAAAACTAAAAGCGATGTCTGAACGTGTCTTCAGTGCTAATAGTTAGTATGGCCCCCTCTGGCATCAATAACAGCTTCACATCTTTTTGGCATTGTGTCTGTGTACTCTCTCAAAATCTTATTCGATTGAATTTTTCTTAAAGTTGTATCCAAAATCTTTCTTTTGTACAGGTGGTACTTTAGACGAGCATGGAGTCCAATAAACTGCAGAAGCAATGTAGTGTTCTAATAATTTTGCACACTACTGCACTTTTCCATGCCTAGACTAAGAAGGATTGCTTCCATTTAGAAATGCTAAAAAGAAAGGCACTGAAAAATACATTTGTCATTGAAATGATCTGGGTTCTTTTGGAATGTGTAAGTTTAACATTATTGAGTGCTTTGTAATTATGTATGATTTACCCATGCGCTACAGAAGGAAAAAGATTACCCTCTGCATGTTTGCAGGTCTGCGCCTCTTGAAGCTGAAGCCAGCCCTGTGTTTTTAGCCCTGTAAGGGTTAGCACCAAGGTTATTTGCTCCGTGTCAGGTAGAATGATTAATGCTCACAACAGTATAATCAACCTCTGTATTAATCTGATTTGCAGTAGCATGATACTCTGCAAACGACAGGCACTTTGGAGGCTCCCCGCTCACCAGCTCCAGACCTCCACAGTTCAAGGCTCCTTCAATAGTCACTTAATGGTACAGAGCAACATTAACAAACATACCGCTGACTCGCACTGCATATTCACCAGCCAGGTACCCAAGAGTTGTGACTGCAAGCAAACTATAGAAAAGGTTAAAGATATTTTATTTGTTTGATCAACCCTTCTCTCATACCATTCCAGCTTAGTTCAATGTGTATAACTGCTGCCTCTTTTTAAAACAAAAAAAATGTGAAATAAGCAAACTTTATTAAATCGTTCTGGAGGGGACATTTGGATGTGGAAGAATCCTCTATCAAACCTCCTGTCCTTCACACTGTCACTGAAAGGGAAATGCACCAGGGAGATGCAGTTTTTATATATTACTGAATACTGTGGCAGGGCGTGCAAAGCAAAGTAATCAGACCCAGTTACTCCTTTTTGTAAAAAAAAAAAAAACAACTATGAATATTATAGTGTATCCCAGTAGAAATGAAAGAATGCTGCAGTAAGATCTACCCAGCAGCCACCACGCTGGCATAAAGCGACTCAAACACATTCCTGTTCTCACAGCATTCCTCCTGCCCCCAGAAGGCAATTAGAAAGTTCACATGTAATTCCAGCTCTCATTCACACAGGGCCTTGTCACACCTTTGACAGGAAATAGGGGCGGAGCCAGCAGAGCCTGGATATAATACAAGTCTGTGATTGTAGTGCACTGCGGCCATCAATAAAACCTGTCACATAACACATTCAGTAAGGAAGACAAACTTCCACACTCCAGACCCTCACTCCAGAGCTGGCAACCCCACACATGTGTTATGTACTGGAAGACATGTACATTTCTCTCTACCCCTTTCTCTCTTTCTTTCTCTATCAATCTTTTTCTGTGAATTAAAAAAAAACATCTTCTGATGTTTGTGTGTGTGTGTGTGTATCAGTGTGTGTATGTGTGCATATATCAGTGTGTGCGTGTATCAGTGCGTGCGTGTATCAGTGCATGCGTGCAAGTATGTGTGTGTATGTGTGCGTATAGCAGTGTGTGTCACTGTGCACGTGTGTCAGTGTGTGTCACTGTGTATGTGTGTGTGTATATGTGCGTGTGTGTCACTGTGCATGTGTGTGTGTATCAGTGTCACTGTGCATGTGTGTGTATGTGTGCATGTGTGTGTGTCACTGTGCATGTGTGTATATATATGTGTGTGTGTGTCACTGTGCGTGTGTGTATATGTGCGTGTGTGTGTGCGTTGGTGCGTATATCAGTGTGCGTGTGTGTGTGTGTGTGTGTGTGTGTGTGTGTGTGAGGGACAATTGGTTCCATCTCATGGTTCGTTTCTGAATCTCCTTGTTCTTAACATTTCTGAATCGCACAGGGTCTGCTGTTTTAGCCCTCAGTTAAAATGATGAAAGTATTTCGAGCCTGAGCCGGGAGGGAGCAGGGTGACCAATGCAAATCTGTTCAGGTGGTCTCCAGCCCCCCGTGTGTGCATTACAGCCGTGAGGCCCTGCTGGCTCGAACTCAAGGGGAGAATGGAAATGACATGCTGTCTGGGAGGAATGCAGCCCAAATTGTTCTGCTGCAGGGTCCTAATTATGGAATGAGCTGCCTCTGCATCCCAACCAGATCCCAAAACCAAACACTGTGAAAGTCTCAATGACTCTATTATTATGAGCTGCCTCTGTTTTTCTCACTTAATTCTAATACATCTGTCAACATTTTTTTCTTTCTTTAAAATTAGCATAGTAAGAGACGAACAAAGCAAAAGATTTTTGAGAACATTTTCTGAAAGAACAAAATTATTTTAACAGTGTAAAACTAGCAAGGCATTAACGACAACAATGAGTTAACTCCACCTATACCTGCAACCGAGCTGCTAGCAGTACACTGTTTAATTTACCATTTACCATCGAACCAATAACAAAGCGTGTACAATAGATGCACAGTATTCATCACAGGATGTACATTATTATTATTATTATTATTATTATTATTATTTATTATTATTATTATTACATCACTGTCTTCTGTTAGTCAGGCTGAGTTGTTAGTTGCGTAATTGCTGATGAACAGTGCTTGTAAGCTGTATTGTAATGGAAAGCTTCCTCTGTGTGTCACAGATTCAACAGGTGACTCACACACAGTTAAAGAACTCCACTGCCCAGCGACTAGGAGGCCTGCTACACTATTTGCCTATGAGGCATGCCTGGGCTCTATAAAAAGGATTTGATGTTGACTGTGAACACCCCCTCCCCAGTCATCCGGGCTCTGGCTCTCCAAGCTTTTCCGAGCCTTTCTGCCACATTTCAAGACTACTGGATGAATCACAATCATGTGGCTCACCTCCCTGCCAAATTCTTTTCTACTGTTGCTGTTCTCGGGTTCCTCTGCTTCGCTTGCCAGCACAGTCTGTCCCCAGGCCAAAAGCAGCAAAGAGGGTGTCAATGGAGGAAGGGCTTCCCTCCCTCCCCCTCTCCCTTCTTCCTTGCCTTGCTCACTCACTAAGCGGCAGGCAGACAGGCAGGCAGTGTAATCTTCCGTGAGCCACAGGACATAGGAAGGGGAAAAGTGTAGGCTCAGGAGTGGGAAGCAAGAGAGCAAAAGGGTAGAGGAACGAAAAGGAATAGGAACGCGTGCCTGTGTGTGCGGTCAAGAGGCAGCTGTGTGAATGAGCCGAGTGAGGAAGAGTGTAGGGTTAAAGAGGGAGGATTTTGAGGGTGGAGGGGGTAGAGGGGGAGGCATGAGAAAAACTAAACAAAAACATTTCAAAAGCTGTTTTCATTTCAACCCCTCTACAAACGAGCACAAACGAACAAAACGATGCCTGTCAAGGTAAAATACTGCTCAATGCAACATGCATCTTTGGGTGTCTAGAGACACTGTTTCAGTGGTTTGCTTTTTAATATTGTAGCAGTTCTGACGCAAAACCAACCCCATACAAATATTGGTTTTTCAGTTTCCTAATTTAGTCGCCAGTCAGAATCAATTCTTTCCAGATTTTTCTTAACCAAGTCTCCTCTATTCCTTACCAATATAGTTCTGGAAAAAACATGTGTGAGTGTGTGTGAGTGTGAGTGTGTGTGTGTGTGTGTGTGTGTGTGAGTGTGTGTGTGTGTGTGTGTGTGTGTGTGTGTGTGTGTGTGTGTGTGTGTGGGAGAGTGTGTGTGTGTGTGTGTGTGTGTGTGTGTGTGTGTGTGGTGTGTGTGTGTGTGTGTGTGTGTGTGTGTGTGTGTGTGTGTGTGTGTGTGTGTGTGTGTGTGTGTGTGTGTGTGTGTGTGTGTGTGTGTGTGTGTGTGTGTGTGTGTGTGTGTGTGTGTGTGTGTGTGTGTGTGTGTGTGTGTGTGTGTGTGTGTGTGTGTGTGTGTGTGTGTGTGTGTGTGTGAGTGTGTGTGTGTGTGTGTGTGTGTGTGTGTGTGTGTGTGTGTGTGTGTGTGTGTGTGTGTGTGTGTGTGTGTGTGTGTGTGTGTGTGTGTGTGTGAGTGTGTGTGTGTGTGTGTGTGTGTGTGTGTGTGTGTGTGTGTGTGTGTGTGTGTGTGTGTGAGAGAGTGTGTGTGTGTGTGTGTGTGTGTGTGTGTGTGTGTGTGTGTGTGTGTGTGTGTGTGTGTGTGTGTGTGTGTGTGTGTGTGTGTGTGTGTGTGTGTGTGTGTGTGTGTGTGTGTGTGTGTGTGTGTGTGTGTGTGTGTGTGTGTGTGTGTGTGTGTGTGTGTGTGTGTGTGTGTGTGTGTGTGTGTGTGTGTGTGTGTGTGTGTGTGTGTGTGTGTGTGTGTGTGTGTGTGTGTGTGTGTGTGTGTGTGTGTGTGTGTGTGTGTGTGTGTGTGTGTGTGTGTGTGTGTGTGTGTGTGTGTGTGTGTGTGTGAGAGAGTGTGTGTGTGTGTAGTTGTATGTGTGTGTTTACTCAAGGGGAGACATTCCTTCACAGCCTGTTTGTGAGAATGTGTCGCTCTCGCCTGATCCAATAAAGGAGCGAGTATATCCTGCAGAACGCGAGGCGCTGGTAAAGCTCTGCTGCAGTGGCTTCCTCACCTCCCAGTGTTCCTGGCTGCTTAAGCGTGAACCGAAAAGATGGACAGGCGCCAGTTGGCAAAAAGCAGAGAAACAGCAGCAAACGGCTCTTGATACAAGCAGGGGAAGACCAGGCACACAGCATCCCTTTTATTGACTGTTGCTGGCACGATTCGCCAGCAGCTTTTTCATGCCTATTTCAACCCTGTGAGCTAAAGGTAGCTTTAATTATGGAGACAAAGCCAAAAGAAATAATACAACCCCCCCCCCCCCCCCCTCCCCACCCACACACCCACGCACACACACAGACACATACGCACATCTTTGCATTCCTATATTTGTGGGGACTTCTCAATGACTCTCACTATCATTTTTATTTACTATTTCCAGTCAGACAGTTATATTTTTATTCACTATTTCAGTCAGTTCTTACTATCTTTGTGAGGACATTTTCTCAAATTTTGTCCGCACATTGATAGTAATACCTGCCCACACACACACAGATCAGCTGTTAAGCAGCTCACATGCTCCCCACCTTGTTCCTCTAATGAAATTCCACGCAAAGGGCTTAGACGTACGGTTCTTGCCAATATCTCTGCCCGAACCCATTCACATGCGCTGCAGGGCCACCTGGGAAAGGACGTGCAGCAAAAGGGAAGAGATCTGTGTAAACAGTGGTGACTGTAAACCCAGCACAGTGGAGAAAGTCAGGCTCACTCGGATTAACATACTTCCTTTATAAACACATATTCATTAACAACTTCTTTGGGGACCGAGTTCTTTAACAGAAACACAATACCTCCCTCTTCACTCATAAAATAGAATAAGGTCTTAAAGTGGGAACAGCTCTATTGTAAGCAGCAAGGGATGGGAGCTAGCTGTTAACACACTGAGTACAGGTAGTACCATTTTGAATGTGGGTACTCCTAAGACCTGGGTTCCACTATATCCCATTTTGAACAACAGCTTGCATCCAGTGACTATGGGCTAATTCTGTGTTGTTGCTATGAGAACGCAGAAGAGATGTAAAAATATACTTTTCCTCATATCGAGTGTTGAAACCAATCAGGTCACAGCATTTTCAGACTTCTTGCTAGGCACAATAGCACCCAAAACACATTGTTTTAAATACAAAAGCTGCTATTTTAAAAACAAAGGAACTCCACAGAAAAAACAAGCACTTTTTGAGGAGACAAAAGAAGTAAAAAAAAGAAAATCAAAACGCGCGAGCCACAAAAACAATAAAAGCACAAACAACTCTATTATAAATGAGAACTATAATTGACTATAATGGTGTAATCAAACTTTGATTGACACTCCCTTGCTACATCTAACACCTTTTATTTCGGTCACAATCTCATTTAAGGGGCACAATTTAGTTTATTAACCGTAGCAACGAGCTTACCAACACGTTACAGCCGCAGCTGTTGCTGATAACGCACATGCTTAAAAAGAAACTGCAGCTGACACAGGAATGTTTCCTCGTTGTTTTCACTTGCCTCTTGTGGCACCTACAACCCTGTGTATGTTTCCTGGAATCTCAACGTTCATCTATGAGGAGATAATCGTGGAGACTCTCATCCGAAGGAAACTATTACAAATTACTTAGGAATTTGAAAAAAAAAATAGAAGATGGATTTCCATTACATGAGAGTAGATGTTAAAACTTTATGCTAGTTTGAACTCTGCTCTCGCCAAGACAAGCACCAACTAAGACGTAGCTTTACAGTAAACTAGTGTAATCCTTCTCCATCGCCATCCATTTGCATTTCTTTCCATCTGATAATGTAGATATCCTTCTGCCTGGTGTTGATGGCTTAAGTGTAATGCTGGCTCCAGGGATCAGCTTATTTTGCCTCCCCAGCACATCAGTACACACAACGGCTGCGATGCTGGCTTCGGGGTTCAACCACAGTGCGGTCTCCCCAGAGCATCAGCATGACAACCGTCTGGATTGAGCTAAGTAGGGTACATCTCTGGGGTTTTCAAGTGGGCACCTTCCATCCTGAGAAACCGGGTTGTAGAGTGTGCCACAAATCCTCTAACCCACCTCCACTGGGGAAACCTGGACTCTCCATCCTCGCTGTTCCGCTTCAGCAGCTAGTTTAGCATACCAAAGTTTCTTCCTCTCATACGCCTCATCCACAACATCCTCCCATGCCACTGTTAACTCTACCAAATGAACAAGGTGTGCTGATCCAGACTACACGATAATGTCTGGTTGAAGGTTAGTGGTGGCAATCTCACGTGGAAAAATATCCCATTGACCAAACTCTGCCAGCATTTTCCAGTCTTTAGCAGCTTCAAGTTGTACTGGGCGAGATTTGGTTTTAACACCTTTTCTTGGTGGTTGCCCCCTCCTGGATGGAGGAATATTGTCTTTTGTGCATAATGCTTTGATGGAACTGGTGACAGCTTATTCATCTGATTAAGCTTATCTTCCAACGCTAAGGCCAAACAACACAGCACCTGGTCATGGCGCCAAGTAAACCGTCCTTTGCTAAGACCTACCTTACATCCTGTCAAAATGTGCCTCAATGTTGCAGTTGATGAACACAAACGACATGAGGGATCCTCACCCACCCAGAGGTGTAGGTTCTGTGGTGATGGGAGAACACTGTATATGATCGGATGAGGAAACTGATCCTGCTCTGTTCCATTGTCCATAGGTCTTGCCAGCCAATCTTGCGTTGTTCCACACTCTCCCATCTCATCCATTCTCTCTGCTTGGCCTAGGAAACATCCTTTATACATCTCATCCTCTCCTCATGCTTCTGCACCTCATTGACTACCAGATTCCTCCATTGAGCTGGGGTTGCCTTGTGCCATGTAGGAGGAGCTGAACTGAGACCAAGACCCCCTCTTCCATTCTGAACTTGCCCCATAATATCACCGATTCAAAGGGCAGCCAGTTTTCAACACAGGCACTGCCTCCCTTATGCATTTGTCTCACCAACCTACTAATGTCATTTCCAGTCGGACCTTAACGCACTTAAATTCCTCGGTTAGCGCAGAGACTGGTGGCTGCAGTATTCCTTTACCACAACGTCCCACCCTGCTGAGGCAGCGTGGAACTCCCAACCATTTCCTGACGTATGAACTGATTAAAGCTTCCAGCTTCTCAACTGTTGTCAAGGAAACTTTGTACACAATCAGTGGCCACAGAAGTCTTGGCAGTAGACCAAACTGAAAACACCAGAGTTTCAGTTTGCCTGGTAAAGCACTGTTGTCTATGTTCTTCAACCCTTCCACTGCTTGTCGTCTAACTTCTCCCACACAAACTGTATCCTTTAGAACCATCACCATCTCCCAAGACTTTTCACTGGCTTCTCGGACACTGTTGGTATTGCCGCACCATTAATGTAGAACCTTTTATCTACTACTTTACCTTTAATTATAGAGATACTCCTTGATTTAGTGGGCTTGAATTGCATTTGTGCCCATTCAATATTATTGGTTAAGTTGCCCAATAACTGATTAGTGCAGGCTACGGTTGTAGTCATTGTTGTCATGTCATCCATGTATGCTCGAATTGGTGGTAGTCACATTCCAGAAGCCAATCGCTCTCCTCCCACTACCCATTTTGATGCCCTAATAATTACTTCCATTGTCGTGGTAAAAGCCAGTGAAGAAATGGTACATCCTGCCATTATTCCAACTTCTAGGCATTGCCATGTAGTGCTGAATTCTGAAGTTGAAAAACTAAATTGCCAATCTCCAAAGTAGGCTTTCACTAAATTTGTTACTGTCATCGGTACGCTGAAAAAATCAAATGCTGCCCACAGAAGTTCATGTGGCACTGAACCATATGCATTAGCCAAATCCAGGAATGTCATATGGAGCTCCTTCCTCTCCTTTTTTGCTGATTGAATTTGTTGCCAGATTACGCTGATGTGTTCTAAGCATCCTGGGAAACTTGGAATGCTCGCTTTTTGTACTGAAGTGTCAATGAAGCAGTTTTTTAATAGGTAGGTTGACAATCTCTGAGCAATAATGCTGAAGAAAATCTTGCCTTCTACGTTTAATAGGGAAATAGGACAAAACTGACCGATGCTTGTAGAATCTTTTTCTTTTGGTATAAAAACTCCACCTGCTTGGCGCTGTGCTCTTGATTTTTCTGTTTTTAACCCATGCCACTTTCCTCAATTTCCACAGGATTCGTAGAACTCCAGAAGCACTCTTGTACACTCTGTATGGAACTCCATTAGGCCCTGGTGATGATGAAGCCCTTGCTTTTTTCACAGCTTGCTCTACTTCTTTCCACTTAGGTGCACAGTCCTCCATTTGGTATTCGGGTGGATTGATAGGTGGGATATCTGAAGGAATTGACATAGGCTCCTGTCTTTTTGACTCTGTACGTGTTTCCTCCAAATATCTCTCTAGCTCAAACTTAGATAATTTTAGTGTGTCATTTTTCTCACTAGTGAATATCTTCTTTACAGATCTGAATGGATCTTTATAAAAGTTAGTTCTTGCACATTCTCTTTTTGTAGCATTTCCGTAGGCGCTCAGCTCTGTGCAATATTGCAAGCTTATCTTTTATGACCCTTTGTAACAGACTGAGTCCCTCCTTCTGACTTTGTTCTGCTCTTCGCCATTGCATCCTGAGCTGCCTCCTTTCTCTAACTAAGCGTTCAATCTCCTGCTTCCGTCTAGACTTTCCAGGAATAGTTTGTACTTTTTCCTTCCTTTTTTCAACTCCAAACCTCTTGCTTCCACATGTGTAGATGATGTCCACAAATTTATCCAGCTTCTTTTCAACTGTTCCACTTAACCTTTCCAAAATAAAACAGAGATCCGTGTTTACTGTGTCCCACGCAGTTTTCTCACAAGCTGTTGGCTATTTAACTCCAGGCTTGTACCCATTGAGGTTCTTTATTCTCTTACACTGGTTCATCTGACCGGGTTCGCAAGGATCATTAGGTTCATCACTAGTTGTATCCATGCAAGTTTGCTTCCTGTCACTGGATTTCATTCGACTGACTTGACTGACTTCGTAAGAAGTACTGATCAATGCGAGGCCCTTGTCCCTTCTCCCTCAAGCATTTCATTCAACCCCCTGACCATTGTTGCCTTGCTCAAGCCGCAGACACAAACCTGGAGTTCCATGTCTTTGCTAACTGCAGATCTTGAACTAGTCTTTTGTGAAGTACTCTCCGTTCTCATATCCGTTTCTGTTCCTAAGTCATTAACCATGTTATCCAACGTTGAGTCATCTTCTGCCCCCACTCTCGCAGACTCTAGGGGTATTTTTCTCCTTAATTTCTTAGAAGCCTTAAGCGGGTGTCTCCAGCTTCCTGTTTACCTTTGAAAACATAGAGCTGGATACTGCCGAGAAGGGTAGCTAACCCTTGCCAGCCCCAACGGGGTCTCTTTCCACCTGTTAGATGTCTTTACATGCTGTCACGAGGACTTTCCCTTGTTTCCAGCTGCACTATTCACTGCAGTCACTGGACGTATCCAGATCTTCATGATTTCCATTACATAAGACTAGCTGTGGCACAAATGTATTTGTTTATATTTAGGGCTGTGTTCATTTTTTATGAATGCCCAAAATCTGTGATAAACCTCTTGAATTCAAATAATATGTCACACAGTGGAACTATATATATGTATGAAGAATAATTGGAAAACGGTTTCTGAGATATGACTACAACAAATGTGGTCGCAAAACAGTTATTTTTTACTGGAAAGTTGGGCCATTGAGAGCCTTGATTAAGAGAATTACAGAACACAGTAGCTGTGTATCTATTCACAAAGCTTTACCACATGACTTATTTAAAGAATGGTTTCCATTTGTGTTTTTATGAGTTACATTACGTTTACTATACTTAAAAAAATATGGCCCAATATCTTAGAAGTGTCTGTATCATAATCTAAAATGCATAACTGTCCTGTCGTGCAGTACCGAGTTCAAGAGTTAAACAAGCAATAGAAAAAACATGCGTTCCTGTGAATTGGCACAAAGCGCTGTTTCTGTGTTTTGCTCCGTTCAAGCAGGAACTCACTCAAACAGTTTATGTTTAAAACTGGGACTGTTTTTTGGTCCCGCTGTACCTTTCATGACAGATCCTCCTGTTAGTTGACTGTCGTCAGGTTGCTCTGCGTTCCCTTGTGAGCAGCGCTTGTCGGAGTGCTTTTCCGATCATCTGTCATTGCTTGTCTAACAGGGAGCTGGTACAGATAGAGGTGGGGATCTAAATCCACAGATGCCCTGGAGCACTACGGAGTGGTTCACAACAGTAGCAATTCAGCTGAAGGAATCTGAAATGTTGTGATCTGGTATTCAATCACAATCAACATTTATGTCAAACCCTTTCATTCCTGTTCCTTTTTAAATATACTTGCAGTTTCTCAGTACTCCACAGTAAAAGCTTAGCAAAGTGTTGTAAAGCACAGAGTAGTAAAAGCATAGTGAAGCATGTACAAGCACAGTAAATACCATGTAGGTATGGCATTAAAAAACCTGACGTTGACATCAGTCATCAGGATGTATCAGCAATGGCAAAATGAAGGGAAAGCGGTTGCCAAGAGAGACAGCTCTGGCTACAAACAGTGACGGAGAGATGAAAAAGACAAGCAGAGAGGTTTGTCAAGTCTGAAATGTCATTGACTGAATGGGTTAACATCTCTCATGACACCTGCCAGGATCTTATAGACTCTGCAATGTAGAGTATGTGATCAGGGTGAACAGCAGCCCAAACCAATACTAAGTAAGGTCCTTATAAGGTAGTCAGGCAGTGAATATGCATAGGGCAAGTATGGAAAACTGCAAATCCTCCATTACACATTTTCTACGCTAGACTTTTCTAAGGACTACCCAGCTAATTGAAGGAGGTCAACCAAAAGCCCTCTCTCCACACACAGACCAGGTAGTACTCTTCACAGCTCACTGACTTGTCAATTTCCCCTTTCGCACTCACTGTTTGAAACATTTCTGCTGAAGTGGGTGTGAACATGGTATCGACATGTGTGTTTACATTAACAGAGTTCACAGTGACAAACATGGATCAAGGTTAATATGACAAGAGCAAGCTGCTGCAATGAACAGGACCCTGCTCTCTTCCAGGGAAAGCTATGGATTTCATTGCCGTGTACACTTAGCTGGGATTTTCCAATTTTGCTGTACCGCAACCGCCCAAAAAAAACGAATTCTGTCTTTTAAATACTGAAATGACTAAAGCAGAAGCAGGGATTGGTAAAAGACAATGGAGCTCTCCCTCTGGGCCACCAGCCAAGATCAGCAATTTTGCACAATCAAGATTCGAACAAGCAAGCTCCTGATCGCATGACTCACCCTCACTCCAATAGGTAGTGCTTTACTGATCCCAGCCACAAAAAATTGTTTTACAATGAAAAGCCAGGAAGTGTAACACCTTGTGTAGCACTGGCTAGAGGTTTGGCAAATTCCAGGGGACATTTTTCCCACTGTTTGCCTTCAATAAACAACTAAAACCAGTGTGCAAAGCCACGACTCCTCTTGCTTCACCAGTTTGTGTTTCAAAGACCCAAGATTCAAATGACTGTAAGCATATTACATTCAGTCCTCTGCACTTGCAAGTACAGCTCAGAGTGCTTGCATAAGTGGTATAAATAATGAAACGCACTTTGATTGGATAAAAGCACAGGTGCACTTAACTGCCACCAAAACATTTTATTGCATGCTCATTACAGCATTATGGAATTAAAGATAACGCATCAAACAAAATCAACTGTGCTGAACACATGTGGAGCACAATCTAGGAGGTAGTTTTACATCCATTTTTCAGCATGATAAATAGTAATAAAATCGTTATGCAATGCATCAGACCATGCCTGCCACACTCTCAGTGTGATACATCTCTCTTTGCACGAATCAAGGTTACACAACTTTAACAGACACTTTATATTGTCCACATTTTCCTGCTATCTGATTTCCTCCCTGTTTCAGAATGAGTGTCCAGTGCAACTGTTTACTGCTGTTTCTGGCTTCATGATTTGTCCTGCTTTCTAAGTATTCCAGCGCACGTTGCTTCTGAAAAGACTCCTGAAGCGTGTGGAAGAATATCAGCATTCACAATGCATTACCGGCGTGCACAGAAGAATGAAACACTGAGCACTCTGGTGTGTGACTCCCTAAGGCAGGCAATGAGGCATGTGCGCTCAATATGGGGTCCACTTCCTCCTACTGCCTTATTTATTCATAATCAATGTTAACCACAAAGACCTCCCCGTGCACATTCCCTGTAACACCGATAGGAAGCTCTTGACAACAAAACTCATAGCATTTAAGAGCCTCGGTTGCTGGCTGGCCTAAAAGTCTTCTACTATACAACGGGAACATGGTCCAATACTCCAACCACCAGCTAGTAAGTATTTAACAACCTGTTAGCTTTTATCAGAAAGAGAGGCTTTAAATGTGATCTTCAACTACTAGAGGCGCACAACCATATTGTGCAGTATAAGGCCGACACACACGCTGCTTCTCGACAGGGTTGGCTCCAAACACACCTAACCCCAACACCTCCCAGCTGGAAAAAGAAAAACACAGCACAAAAAGCTCGGGAAAGTGAAGCCCTAGCTCTCCTTGCCAGCATTCCACCCCCTCCGATTTCCCAAGGTCTCAGGCAGAAAATCCTTTTTGTTCTTATCAGTTCAAACAAGAACAATGAATTCCAAGCCCCGCAAGAATGTGACAAGGTGCCAACAAAGCCAACAGGCTAGGTGATGTACGGCATGTTTGCCACGGCTCAAATAAATCACATTGCGAACAACCAGCATTGCAAGGAATGGACTCAGGAGACAGGATTTTCAGCTCCCTGCTACAGATTTTCAACTGCCAGTTCCCATCTCCCCAGCTCCCCCACCCACTTGGCCAACTGTATAAACTACATTTAGTTTTTGTCAGTGTGGCGGTGTCTGACACTCCGCTCACAAAGGAAATGGGAATTCGCTTGGGTAGTGTGAAAAGTGCAATGAACAGACCCACAACATACACACACACACACACACACACACACACACAACCATGCACGCATGCACACACACACTGGAACGCACGCATGCACACACACACTTGAACGCACGCATGCACACACACACTGGAACGCACGAATGCACACACACACTGGAACGCATGCATGCACACACACACTGGAATGCACGCATGCAAACACACGTGCACTGGAATGCTCACATGCACACACACATACTGGAATGCACGCACGCACACACACATACTGGAATGCACGCACGCATACACACACACTGGAATGCACGCATGCACACACACACTGGAACGCACGCACACACACACACACACTGGAACGCACGCACACACACACACACACAACGCACACACACACACACACACTGGAACGCACGCATGCACACACACATACTGGAATGCACGCACGCACACACACACACTGGAATGCACGCATGCACACACACACTGGAACGCACACACGCACACACACGCACTGGAACGCACGCACACACACACACACACTGCAACGCACACACGCACACACACACACACACACTCACTGGAACGCACGCATGCACACACACACACACACTGGAATGCACACATGCGCACACACACACTGGAATGCACGCACGCACACACACAAACTGGAACGCACTTACACACAGGCACACACGCACACACACATATTTCTTACAGTTGCATATTTCTTGACTGTAGCAATCACTTCAGTTGTTAGAGCATTCCCTGAAGTGATCTGCCGGCAATAGCCAAAACTGATCTGAAGCTGGCCAGGGCTGGTAGCTGTTTTCGAGTTGGTCAGGATATTAATTGAAAAGTTACATGCGGCTGTGGCAGAAAGGATGTGTGATAATTAGTTCCAGGATGGTGCTTGCTTACAGCTATAACAGAGCTGGCTTACTGTAGCTGTAAGATCCTACTATTGAGACCTTAAATCTGCAGTGTCTCCATAGTGGTATAGTAAAATATACAAATATACAAATATATACAAATATGCAGTTTAACTGCATTTTTCCAAGGGTTCCTCTTCTGAAGCAGTTCCTACCACTCTGTGAACAAACACTCATGCAGCAGTTCCTGCAGCACCTTTACAGCTTATATATTTAACATGGGCTTATAGGTAATAAACATCTTAAAAATGATCTTTAACATGTGATGTACATTAGGAAAATGGCTAGAATGGTACTACCTTAAAATGTTAAGGGGATTTCATTTATTATTCATAAACAAAAGCAGCGAGGCTATTGAAAACAAGCTGATTAGCAGCTAATGGGTTCGGTTAAGAGTGACTCGCTGTTCAAACACTTCCACTCTATGATGTCTTCTTTTTTTTCTAACTGCATCTGAAACATTATGACCTCCTATACGAGAGCTCAATGGACTCCCCTGCTCACAGGCAGCTCAGTGATGACTCCTGGCTGAGTCAGTTGGCACACAGAGGATGTTTTCAATGTCTTGCAACCCACGGAGCTGAAAGCAGACTCAGACAAGTCTGCGGTACAAGCCCCTGTACACACGAGATAATTATAGCAGAAACAGAAAAAAAATCCCCCAACCAGTGAACATTGTGTTCCTGAAGTTGTTGCAGAATGCCCCATCATACAAGGGAATCAGCTTCTAAGAACACACTGTCTCATCCCACTTTCTCACTGGGCAGTCCCTTCTTACAGGCCCGTGTTTCAGGAGGCAGCAGTTGCTGGCTGAATTCTGCACTGAGCATTCCAGTGTGGAGTGCCGCTGTGTATGTTCTGCCAAGCTTACAGTGAACGCTCTATATTACATACAGAACTGCAGTACAAGCTTACAGTGCAACACTCTCAAAGTTTGGCTGAACTCTGTGCACAATGTCACCACTGTGGCAATTGTGTAGATAGAAGAATGCTGCAGACGACCTCACTCAGTCAAGTACAAAAACCACATGCGGAAACCAACTTGCTTTCTCTGTCCCAGCTCCAGCTTTGGAGCATGACATCATTTCTACAAGTGTCTGCACGCTTGGAGTCTGCTGTATGCAAAACTGAAAGAATGCTAAGCAATGTCTGTTCATTTTACTGATGACTGGAGGGGTATCTTAAAGGATATCAACCACTCCTGTTCCTGTAAACCACAGAACACACAACCCAGAATCTTTACATTTTGAAACACTAAAAGAAGTTGCAAATCCAGTGACAAATGTCTTCAAGACGTGACTTATGGTCGAAATGTTCATTGTCATTGAATTTACAGTAGTTCTAAAAGTGCAGTGACTACTCCCTTTACGTAAATGACTCCTTTAGCTTTTTTTTTCTCTCCAGCAAAACCAATCTTTTTGGTAGTACTTTAATTTAGGGGTCTGTTAAACACAGTTATTGCACTGAACGGCATGCTACCATGCTATAACATGGTTATTGCACTGAACGGCATGCTACCATGCTATAACATGGTTATTGCAATGAACGGCATGCTACCATGCTATAACATGGTTATTGCAATGAACGGCATGCTACCATGCTATAACATGGTTATTGCACTGAACAGCATGCTACCATGCTATAACATGGTTATTGCAATGAACGGCATGCTACCATGCTATAACATGGTTATTGCACTGAACGGCATGCTACCATGCTATAACATGATATAAGAATGTTATAATACATATAATTTCATAATTTGTATAAAACCACCTATAATATCTGGTGCGCAACTGTTTCAATGGGGTCACCGGCCGTTTATTACGGGAAACACACGCTTTTTAACACCAGCAACAGAGCGCGACCACAGTGCGAGCTTTCAATATGAAAGGAACTCAGGAAAACATTGCTCAACAGAAATTATAAACAATACTGCATGGGATAGTGTATGACACATGACAATGTAACGCCTACTCTCCATGGGCTACATTTATACTTCAAGAGCAGAAAAATGGCTTTTAAAATGAAAGTTTCCATTTAGCTGGAAGGAATTGCTGGAGATGTGCACAGCTTAAGGTTCGGCTTGGAACAGTGGCTGTTTCCCAGGTAGTTCCCATATTTACATCCACCCACTCCATACCAAGGGAATGAACCACTGCAGCACACATGTACACAGAGGCTGCTGACACAAGGGGTGTGTATGTGTGTGTGTGTGTATTCATCTGTGTGTGTATGTGTATGTTCGTTTATGTGTGTTTGTGTGTGTTACTGTGTATGTGTGTGAGTGTAATTGTGTGTGTGTGTGTGTGTGTGTGAGTGCAGTGTGTGTGTGTGTGTGTGTGAGTGCAGTGTGTGTGTGTGTGTGTGTGAGTGCAGTGTGTGTGTGTGTGTGTGAGTGCAGTGTGTGTGTGTGTGTGTGTGTATGTGTGTGAGTGTGTGTGTGTGTGTGTGTGAGTGCAGTGTGTGTGTGTGTGTGTGTGTGTGTGTGTGTGTGTAGTGTGTGAGTGTGTGTGTGTGTGTGTGTGTGTGTGTGTGTGTGTGTGTGTGTGTGTGTGTGTGTGTGTGTGTGTGTGTGTGTGTGTGTGTGTGTGTGTGCGTGTGTGTGTGTGTGTGTGTGTGTGAGTGCAGTGTGTGTGTGTGTGTGTGTGTGTGTGTGTGTGTGTGTGTGTGTGTGTGTGTGTGTGTGTGTGTGTGTGTGTGTGTGTGTGTGTGTGTGTGTGTGTGTGTGTGTGTGTGTGTGTGTGTGTGTGTGTGTGTGTGTGTGTGTGTGTGTGTGTGTGTGTGTGTGTGTGTGTGTGTGTGTGTGTGTGTGTGTGTGTGTGTGTGTGTGTGTGTGTGTGTGTGTGTGTGTGTGTGTGTGTGTGTGTGTGTGTGGTGTGTGTGTGTGTGTGTGTGTGTGTGTGTGTGTGTGTGTGTGTGTGTGTGTGTGTGTGTGTGTGTGTGTGTGTGTGTGTGTGTGTGTGTGTGTGTGTGTGTGTGTGTGTGTGTGTGTGTGTGTGGTGTGTGTGTGTGTGTGTCTGTGTCATGTGTGTGTGTGTGTGTGAGTGTGTGTGTGTGTGAGTGTGTGAGTGCAGTGTGTGTGTGTGAGTGTGTGAGTGTGTGAGTGCAGTGTGTGTGTATGTGTGTGTGAGTGCAGTGTGTGTGTGTGTGTGTGTGTGTGAGTGCAGTGTGTGTGTGTGTGTGTGTGTGTGTGTCTGGTGTGTGTGTGTCGTGTGCGTGTGTGTGTCTCGTGTGCATGTGTCTCAGCGTGCATGTGCGTGTGTGCGTGCGTGTGCGTGTGTGTGCGCGTGTGCATGTGCATGTGCATGTGTGTGTGCGTGTGCGTGTGTGTGTGTGTGAGCGGTTTCACTCAGTGACTAGCTTGTTTTAAAGAACCCTAGAGCCCTGACCTATGTACCACGTGGTGATACCTGGCTTTAGGAGGAGTTGAACTGGTGCGGCAAAAGTACAAAGAAATTCTTGCAATAAATTTTAACTGCTTTATCAGTTCATTCAGAGTCCAAAAGTTCACCTGCTACCTGCTGCACTGCTGCAGTTTGCTCAGAAAACACAGGTTTCCAAACAAGCTGCAGAACTCAGAACTGTGTGTACATTTTACCGTGGAGTAAGTTAGTTACTCTTCAGAACACAATGTGGTTCCGATAATTCAGAACTACCAAGCATGATTTTTGAACTGCATTGTCCTTATTGTCACCAAAACAATGTTGTGCTCTGTCTCAGTCCACATTCTTACTGTTTCTGGCATATCAGGCACTGACATTTGTCCCAAGTGTTGATGCCGTGTTCTATCAGTTTAAGCTGCAGAAGCAGTCTTGTGTATAACAACATCCTCCAAGGTAAAGTGTTAGTAAAATCACTTCATGAATTCATTTTGTAACGTGCCAACAAAATGTATGAGATAACTTTCACAAAAACACATTTTTCTGCCAGACAATCTGTTGCCCTATTCCTCAAGATAAGCAATTCCACTGTTTACACCTAATATTGGGGAAACACTGCATTAGCACCAACCACAAATAATCCCTATGCAACAGTTAGAAGGTCTGGATCATTCTGTTCAATTATTCTCAATAGGCCTGGGTAGAAGCCCTGCTGCTGTAGTGTGTGTGGGGGAATGTAAGGTTGGCAGGGATGGGGTTACATCTGTCCCTGCCAACAATCACAGGTGTGGCCATTTCACCAGTTAGGTTATTGAGTGCTAATTGGGCAGTGGCCACATGCATATTAGGAAGGGGAAACCCTTTGTCTGTGTGAGCTGTTACAGAGGGGTGTTGGTGAGCCCTACCACAAAGCCCTTTTCACAACACTTTAAAGAGCTTTAAGGAATGTTTTTGAGGACTGGTTTTTGGCAAGTGATAATACACCTTCTATAAGGTTAAATAGTGCTATGAAAAATGAGCATAAACTTCCAAGCCTAAGGGATTCATGAACTGCAAACTTCCATTTAATTAATCAAAACGGGCTTAATCCAAACAGTCCTGAATAAAAACGATCCTTAAAAAAAGTCCTTGAGGTATTGCGAATGCCCCTCCCCCCTTCCCTGCCTTCTCAGATTGTATGCCCTTCCAATGAATGTGTCAGCAGTTCACAGATTGGGGCTGAACAATGAAGACAGCCAGCTTGAGCTGCAGGGCTGCCTCCTCCCATCTGTAGACTGAAGCCGGCTTCTGAACTGATCCCAGACAATGCAAAGGTCACTTCAGCACAGAGGAATCAGGACAACATTAAAGCTGGACAAACCGAGCACACGGGGAGAAAGGAGGCAAACACAGTGACTGACAGTTTCAGCCTATTGTAAACAAGGAAATGACACTCTGTCAACAGTCTCTGACACAGGACGGACTGATAAGAGGATCTATAGTCAGCATCACTTTGAACGCAGAAAAAAAAGATTCCTGAACAAATGGCACATTTATGAACAGCGCTTTTATCAAGCAAAATGTTGCGATAGAGGGTTTCTGCAGTATTCTCACTCTCTGCTATTGGGTGCTTCCTGCCATCTCATAATGAAGCTGTTTGGATAGTCAGGTGCCTGCAAGACTTGGCCTCTGATAAGGTAATCATTCTGGTCTGAACAAAAATGATAAAAGTCTTGTTTCAAACAAGAGGCAACATCAAGCCGCTCCTTATGAAAGTTTACTGCAGTACAAGCATGGCAAAGTGTGACAAAGTATAGTGAAAGCATGGGAAAGTATAGGTGTGCATTGTAAAGCACAGAGAGGTATGTCTAAAAACCTGGTAAACCATGGCAAGGTTAAATTACTGTGCACATTTACTGTGATAAACTTTCCTATGGGCTGCCCTTACAAATCACACAAGCCGAGCTGTAGAACAGAACGGGATCATCTGAAGATACTAAATTGCCTGTCCTTATCTGAAGCTTAAGGTTGAAAATGAAGACATGTGACTAATTCAAATCCTTCCAGACCTCGATAAACTTGTGGTAAACGTTACAAGTTTCGACCTGGGTTCAAATTCCAGCAAGCTGAAACAACTCCTGAAACTGAACTCCTTTTGTGACTACCAGTTTTTAGGGCACAGCAAAACGTTTGTCCTCCTTGGCTAATGCGTTTATAACACACGCACGCTAACTCAGCATACATGACGTTGTTTGAAAAGTTAGAAACAGCAGAAGTTTGCTTTCAGCCTAAAAACAAACATACAGCTACAAACAAACATAAATCACTCAGCTTTCCTGACACCACTTGAACTGTGGCTCTGTTTGCATTTTCACCTGGGTGTATCAGTCAAGCATGTCTGATATGAGCTTCTAAACATTTACCACTCAGGCTATCAATCATGTCATTTAGATCTATGTTCCTGCGCTCTGTAGGAAGAGTGCAGGGTTATTTTCATGTTGTTAACACATGCATTAGTATTGTCTTCTGGCAAACATTTAAAAGGAGTGTGCCCTGAGTAAACGAACAGAGCATAAAGGACAAAGCCTAACTAACTCCGGGCTCGGTTTGGGACAGGAGGTGTAGACATTTGCTCTGACTGACTTGGGCTTTTCAAACTGGAATATCACAGGTAAGTAAAAACAAAGAACGTATGAGAAATCAACCAATCACTGTCAACAGACATCTGTCAGCAATCCAGTGCTGTGTACAGACGTCACCTCATGAGCAACGGCACACTTTTATTGTGTTTGAAACCAGTTCCTGAGCACCACCTTCGTTTGGGGATTTATAAATGAGTATTTGCAATAAATCATAAAGACGTATCTTACCAATTGAGCTTTAAACTGTCAACAAAGTGAGCTACCTTCCTCCGTATTTAAATCTCACTCTGCTAAAACTGCTTGCAATCCCTCTGCTGTGATACAAGAACCTCTTGAAACCCAGTCAAGATGACTGCCTGTAAAATTCCCTTTAAAGAGACGAGAATTCAGAAATTGTCATAACTGGGTATCATATTCTGGATATAATACCACTAACTAGCAGTGTCAAATCATGGGCTCTGTTCAAAACTGTTTAAGGGTTGTTTAAAAAGCACTTTTAAAAGTCCAGTTTGCAGTTCAAGAAATCTTTTTTCACCTGTTTTGGAGAGCTTTAGGAGTTCAATCAAATTTTCAAAGTACTGTTTAATCTAAAAGATTGTTTTTTAAAGACAGTCCTTAAAAAAAATAAAATAAACAGTCCCTAAAACAAAAGTTTTGTGAATGGGGAAAAACAAAGACATTTCTAAAGAAAAAGCACAACGAAATTCCACAAGGGAAGGAAAACAAATCTTGATGTTAGATTTGTGTCCTGCTCCCTGTCAGGCTGTAGGAGAATCTTAGGTACTTACCCATTTCCTGGGTCTGCCTCTGGGTCTCTTTTCTCCTGTGGCCTCTGCTTTCTGAAAAAATGACAATTTTTAATTATAACCATCCCTAATAGCAACAAAAGCCCTTGGCTTCTGCAAAGAAGGTAGCTTGTGTATATATATATATATATATATATATATATATATATATATATATATATATATATATGTATGATCTAGTGTTCTTAAAACGCATTCCTTTACCTAAAAGAAACTTGAAACCCGCTTTAAACAGTGTCATCATTTTCAAGCCGCCTAAACAATCTAGTCTAGAACATGTCTTAATACATGTACAGTGGCTTGCGAAAGTATTGACCCCCCATGGCATTTTTCATATTTTGTTGCCTTACAGCCTGGAATTAAAATTGATTTTTTGGGGGTTTGTATCATTTGATTGACACAACATGTCTACCACTTTGAAGATGCAAAATGTTTTTTATTGTGAAACAAACAAGAAATAAGACAAAAAAACAGAAAACTTGAGCGTGCATAAGTATTCACCCCCCCCAAAGTCAATACTTTGTAGAGCCACCTTTTGCAGCAATTACAGCTGCAAGTCTCTTGAGGTATGTATCTATAAGCTTGGCACATCTAGTCACTGGGATTTTAGCCCATTCTTCAAGGCAAAACTGCTCCAGCTCCTTCAAGTTGGATGGGTTCCGCTGGTGTACAGCAATCTTTAAGTCATACCACAGATTCTCAATTGGATTGAGGTCTGGGCTTTGACTAGGCCATTCCAAGACATTTACATGTTTCCCCTTAAACCACTCGAGTGTTGCTTTAGCAGAATGCTTAGGGTCATTGTCCTGCTGGAAGGTGAACCTCCATCCCAGTCTCAAATCTCTGGAAGACTGAAACAGGTTT
Organism: Polyodon spathula; assembly: GCF_017654505.1. Classification (NCBI taxonomy): domain Eukaryota; kingdom Metazoa; phylum Chordata; class Actinopteri; order Acipenseriformes; family Polyodontidae; genus Polyodon; species Polyodon spathula. The sequence continues at coordinate 48,511,981 of NC_054541.1, read as the reverse complement.
CCCTCAAGAATTTCCCTGTATTTAGCGCCATCCATCATTCCTTCAATTCTGACCAGTCCCTGCCGATGAAAAAGCATGATGCTGCCACCATCATGCTTCACTGTGGGGATAGTGTTCTCGGGGTGATGAGAGGTGTTGGGTTTGCGCCAGACATACCGTTTTCCTTGATGGCCAAAAAGCTCAATTTTAGTCTCATCTGACCAGAGTACCTTCTTCCATATGTTTGGGGAGTCTCCCACGTGCCTTTTGGTGAACACCAAACGTGATTGCTTATTTTTTTCTTTAAGCAATGGCTTTTTTCTGGCCACTCTTCCATAAAGCCCAGCTCTGTGGAGTGTACGGCTTAAAGTGGTCCTATGGACAGATACTCCAATCTCCGCTGTGCAGCTTTCCAGCTCCTTCAGGGTTATCGTTGGTCTCTTTGTTGCCTCTCTGATTAATGCCCTCCTTGCCTGGTCCGTGAGTTTTGGTGGGCGGCCCTCTCTTGCCAGGTTTGTTGTGGTGCCATATTCTTTCCATTTTTTAATAATGGCTTTAATGGTGCTCCGTGGGATGTTCAAAGTTTCGGATATTTTTTTATAACCCAACCCTGATCTGTATTTCTCCACAACTTTGTCCCTGACCTGTTTGGAGAGCTCCTTGGTCTTCATGGTGCTGCTTGCTTGGTGGTGCCCCTTGTTTAGTGGTATTGCAGACTCTGGGGCCTTTCAGAACAGGTGTATGTATACTGAGATCATGTGACACTTAGATTGCACACAGGTGGACTTTATTTAACTAATTACGTGACTTCTGAAGGTAATTGGTTGCACCAGATCTTATTTAGAGGCTTATTAGCAAAGGGGGTGAATACATATGCACGCACCACTTTTCCGTTATTTATTTTTTAGAATTTTTTGAAACAAGTTATTTTTTTCATTTCACTTCACCAATTTGGACTATTTTGTGTATGTCCATTACATGAAATCCAAATAAAAATCAATTTTAATTCCAGGTTGTAAGGCAGCAAAATAGGAAAAATGCCAAGGGGGGTCAATACTTTCGCAAGCCACTGTAAAAACCTGTTTGTTTTACAGCACCAGTACCCTCTGCTGCCATCGTTATCTGTATTACCATCTTTCATTAAGAGCCCGAGGGACATATTTTAAGATAAAATGTATTTTTCTTTAATGTACCCCTAGTTTTAAACTAAGAAAAACATGTAAATGATACAAAATGAGCGCATTAGAGAGTTTGGAGCACATTGCTTAGTTGCTTAGTTGCCAGTTTAGTAAAATGAACAGGGGTTTAACCTGTTTCACAAAATAGGAGCATTAAAGAGTGGAGCAGCAAACATGGCCCTAGCGTTTAGCCGTCAAGCGGGTAACGACTGCTGCTTTGAACACGAATGCTCACATCGAAGAGGGGGCAGGCACTAGAGTGGCAAACCCTGAGCCGTCACTTCTAAAACCAATGCCTCACAGACACTACAGCGCACACTGTGAGCCGTCACTTCTAAAACCAATGCCTCACAGACACTACAGCGCACACTCTGAGCCGTCACTTCTAAAACCAATGCCTCACAGACACTACAGCGCACACTGTGAGCCGTCACTTCTAAAACCAATGCCTCACAGACACTACAGCGCACACTGTGAGCCGTCACTTCTAAAACCAATGCCTCACAGACACTACAGCGCACACTCTGAGCCGTCACTTCTAAAACCAATGCCTCACAGACACTACAGCGCACACTCTGAGCCGTCACTTCTAAAACCAATGCCTCACAGACACTACAGCGCACACTCTGAGCCGTCACTTCTAAAACCAATGCCTCACAGACACTACAGCGCACACTCTGAGCCGTCATTTCTAAAACCAATGCCTCACCTCTTAGTGGCTGGAGCAGGAAATTAGTTTGTAAGCCTGGTAAATTAGGATCTAAACAGTAACAATAGAGTTAAAGAACACACATCATTTTCTTTTGAACAGGCAAGAAATTAAATATTTGAAGTGTTTAGGGGGCTGTAAAGTATCCCTTTAACTGCAGTTAAATATGAATGGGAATATAAACAGTGAGCGCTTTGACAACAAGAAGGCCTAAATCCTCTAATTGGTTCCATCAACTTTAACAAGATGCAGCCACTTGTGCTTGCTTGTAGCATCTTGTTAGCAGCCAACTTGTTGCAAGCGATCAATGCATTTCACCACCACCCAGGGAAACAAGTGGTGGTTATTATTTATTGTGTGTGTGTGTGTGTGTGTGTGTGCGCGCGTGTGTGTATGTGTGCTTGTGCCTGCGTATGTGTGTGCGTGTGCGTGTGTTTGTGTGCTTGTGTGTGTTTATTTGTGTGTGTGTGCTTTGTTTTTTTATTGGATTTGTGCATGACATAATTTCCAGTTTTCTAATAGCTAACAATTAACAATAGGACAGGCAGGTCACCTGGACAGCCAGGCTGACACAAGTTATGTAACACCGAGCAAAACTAAAGCTGCACAGTTGAAAGCAATTAACAAGACAAGATGCGTTTAAATAATTGAATGGAGATAAAGTGTACCTCGGGCATCAAACTATTGTCAGGCAGAATCCTAAACGTAACCAAATCCGAATCGACTAAACCCTATCTGACCAGCAAAATAAACCAGATAGACGTCAAGATAAAATGAGTTAATGGTACTGGTCAGCTGAAGTGATTGATGGCTCATGTGGAACAAAGTTAGCCGTTATAAAAAGTGTACCCAGGGAACCTGGGCTGCTGTTGTGCTGTATTTACTGCAGGTACTCTCTCTCTAGCCTCAGTCCAAGGGGGCTTAGCTTTAAAGGCTTGTCCGTTTTCGCAAATCAATAGCACACCATTAAATCCATTACCTTTAACACTGGGCCCCGTTCACAAAGCCAATTAGCTGTTAAAATAAGGGTCTTTCAGAGTGTTTTCTATGAAAAAAATCTAGTCTGATATTTATGAAACTCTTCCTTACTGGTGTTAATGAAATCATTCAACTAAGCATCTGCATTTACATTTGCTTCCAAAGAGAAGAAGAAGTTGGATCGCGAGTGTTCTCAATGTCTTCCTTGCCCGTTCCTGAGCTCTGTGCGCATTGTCGAGTCTCACATTCCCAATGTCCTAACAAGTACAGTTTGTTTTCAAACGCCCCAAGGACAGTTTACTAGAGCCCTTACAAAAAAAAAAACCTGCACACCACGCAGCGAGGAATTGTGAGCATGCAACCACAGAGCGGACCCCAGGCCACCCTTGTGTCTCCCCTGATTTAGCGCTGTTTACACACTGTGACAAAACAAAGCCCCGGGTCTTGGTCCGGCTATTTCTGGCTTTAGTCTTTAGTTTAGATAATACATTTTTTATTGGGAGGTGTAACGGTCTGCAAGCAAACACCCAATCAATGAATCATGAGTACCTTTAGCATGTCTGGTTCTAGAAAGGCTCCCATTCATCTTAGATGTTGTGAACACTTCAGTGCATTCCAAAGAGCTGGCTTCATGAAGCACTGGGCCACACACCACTGTGTGAACATACCAGCACTTCCAGCATGGCTGAGCTCAACAGCTCCACATTACCTTGTGTGGCTTTGCCTTTAAAGAAGGCAAGGCCCCATAATGACAAGAAGTTTAATATATAGGTTTTATTAAGTATTAACACAAGACTTCATTTCAAGGGCATCGCGGATAGTGGGGCTGTAGGAATAAGTATATTTAAACTTCCATTAAGATTACGAATAATGCATTCTGAGACATTACTGACGTTCCTTTCCACAAAACCTTTTTTAAGCCTGTTTTTATTTATTTATTTCTAAATAAGACTTGGTATTTATTTAAACATTCCCAACTTTTTTTTATTTTTTTTTTAATAAATAGGAATTAGAGAGAGAGAAAAGCTTTAGAGAAGTTTTCAAAAACTACAAATAAAATGGACCTTATCCATATACGTGCAAAATATGTATTTAACATGCTAGCAGTTCAGTGATATTACACAGATATTACTTTTCACAGGTAAGATCCATATCTTGTGTTTTTCTATTTGGACTTTCATGGTTGCGGTACCATGAAATGGATAAAATGATACTTAATTACCTTATTAATTTACTCGATAATAAAGTCCTGTTAATTATTTCCCAGTAGTTATAAAGTGTGACCAGTAAAACTAGAAACCCTTTACGGATCGTTTATGACTTTACAAAAGGAAGGTTTCTGTGAACCCAGCTGAAAACAGGAATCTGCTTTGAACCTGTGCACAGTGAAGAGGACAGACAGGGGGCAAATAAGTGCAACACAGGCTTCAAGGTTCAACCTTTGTGCACCCGGGAATGTCGTTCTACAGTATAACAGGGTTTACAGCTTTTGTTTTGCAGGTAGCTTTTGCAGCTGCAGCTATAGTTCCTTCAGTCACTGTGTGCACAATGGTATGGTGTTAAGTTTTCTATCTATATATCTGTTTTATAATGCATAACTTCAGGGGTTTTCTTCCAAAGTTTTGGCAGGGCAACTTCTCAAACTCCACAGACTTCACACAAACAGCATTGAAATTTCCAAAAAATTCAATAAAAAGTGTGTAGGACCAAAAGTGGAAGATTAGTTATTGGTTTTAGAAGTGACGGCTCAGGGTTTGCCACTCTAGTGCCTGCCCCCTCTTCGATGTGAGCATTCGTGTTCAAAGCAGCAGTCGTTACCCGCTTGACGGCTAAACGCTAGGGCCATGTTTGCTGCTCCACTCTTTAATGCTCCTATTTTGTGAAAGAGGTTAAACCCCTGTTCATTTTACTAAACTGGCAACTAAGCAACTAAGCAATGTGCTCCAAACTCTCTAATGCGCTCATTTTGTATCATTTACATGTTTTTTTTAGTTTAAAACTAGGGGTACATTAAAGAAAAATACATTTTATCTTAAAATATGTCCCTCGGGCTCTTAATGAAAGACGATAATACAGATAACAACGGCTGCAGAGGGTACTGGTGCTGTTTAGTAAAAAAAATGAATCCCAGTGAAAATCATTGAATAGAATACATTTCCCAGGTAAATATCGGGAGAAATACTGGGGCTCAGTCAGAAAGCAGCTTCTTTGTGAATGCTGGGGGACAGTCAGAAAGCAGCTTCTTTGTGAATGCTGGGGGACAGTCAGAAAGCAGCTTCTCTGAATGCTGGGGGACAGTCAGAAAGCAGCTTCTTTGTGAATGCTGGGGGACAGTCAGAAAGCAGCTTCTTTGTGAATGCTGGGGGACAGTCAGAAAGCAGCTTCTTTGTGAATGCTGGGGGACAGTCAGAAAGCAGCTTCTTTGTGAATGCTGGGGGACAGTCAGAAAGCAGCTTCTTTGTGAATGCTGGGGGACAGTCAGAAAGCAGCTTCTTTGTGAATGCTGGGGGACAGTCAGAAAGCAGCTTCTTTGTGAATGCTGGGGGACAGTCAGAAAGCAGCTTCTTTGTGAATGAAACCCATTTAAAGCTGGTGAAGTTAACCTCTATCAGTATCTACGTACAGTATGTTAAACAGACAGCGCCGTATTACACAGAAACTAGGACGAATTTGGGATGAGTAGGATAAATCTTGGATGAAAATCGCTTTGGTAAAACCTGGACACTGTTAGTTTCAAATCAGTAAGAACTGGTAATAAAGTTCCTTCTGCTCTCATAGTTAGATATAATTCAAACCCAATGTTTCCCCTCTCACCCTTTCTTGCTGCACACTATATGTGTATGGGTCTTTGCTGATACAAGTGCCTTGACTGATTGACACTAATTAGCTTAATTAACACATTGAGCGCTTAGGAATAGCATTTAAATACATTTAAACAGTTATTTTGTAAGAATTCAAGTTTGGTACCATTTTATTACATGTTTTAATACACAACTGAACAATGGCTACTGAAACTTACTTTGATAATATCCCCTTTGATCACAATTATTTATTTTTAAACAGCTTGTGAGAAGTCTATGGAGTTCGAAAAGTTGCCCTGCCAAAACTTTGAAAAAACATGTATGCATTATAAAATAGATACATAGATAGGAAAATGAACATGGTACAATTATACACACAGTGACTGAAGGGCACATTGTACTTACCATATTCCTTCAAATTTACTTTTTGAACCATTTTTTGCTTCTCAAAAATAGGCTGTAATTCGAGTACAGTATAGTGATACCATGTATTAAAATCACCAACAAAACACGTCACTGCCCGAATACACAAGCAGCAATGTGACTGACTGCCGAGAAAAGACGAACAAAACGATTACTGCCCGATTCTCGAATCATCCATGACATACCGGCAGCCATTTTCAAGAAGTGTCATTAGCTTCCAGAGGAATTCGAGGAGAAGTTTTTACAGTTTCAGCGTTTCTAACAAACAGTACCAGCCTGGACAGATCAGAAATGCTGATCAGACCCCCACGTTTTTCGACATGCCAAGTAATACCACAGATCACAAACTGGGAGAAAAACAGGTGTGAGTAATCTCATGTGTGTATGTTCTGCTCTGTTGGTATTGTGCACACCGTTCTCACTGTTGTGTTTGCAATGTGGTCAGTGCTGTTGTGGTTGCTGGGTTACATGTTGTCTGACGTAGTGGACTGTTGTGTCATGCTTGCTGTTGCCAGGATGTGGGATGCTGTAAGTAAGTGAGGGATGTGTGTTCGACAGAGATGCCATTAAGTACTACAGTACACAGCACAATAAACGAGCTCTGTGTTTAATCTACAACAACACAGTTTCGTGTCAGTTTTGTACGAAGGAACAGCGTAATTGAGGTTGTATCTTTGTAAATGCATATTTATGCTTTCTTCAAATTGAAAGCAGTAGATTTGGGCTGCATCTTAAATTTGAGGGCCTCTTAAAATGGAGGAATCCTGTACTTGTGCCACTGTAAGTTTTTGTTTACTTTGATACAGTATTGCTGATTCCAGTGCAACAAAAACATGAATTACAACCGTTACCATGCCAACCTATTTCACAGTCATTAATTAACTGTGAAATCATTTCCCAAAATGGGTGTTGGTAATGTGATTTCAGACAAGAAAAGCATGTACTATCATCATTCTATCTTTGTGAGCGGAGGAAAGCTGAAACAAATTATCACATCCAAACCTGCCCAGGGCCTAAAGGCACATCCAGTATAATAGTTCAAACCAACAACATCAGGAATGCCAAAGACGCTTCCCACACACAGTTATAAACTAATAAGCAACCGGCTTCCTGGAGGTATGAGCACACCTCTCCTGCTCATAGATAGAATGATAAACTATAGCAGCTGAGTTAAAACTGAGAACAGAATAGGAGCCCTTATAAACGTTCCCCATAGTAAAAGCATGGCAAAGTGTAATAAAGCAAAGTGAAAGCATGGCAAAGCATAGGTAAGCATGGTAAAGAACAGCAGGGTATATAAATAAACATGGTAAACCAGTGTACACTCTGGTAAATGCATAATATAAACATGGTAAACCAGTGTACACTCTGGTAAATGCATAATATAAACATGGTAAACCAGTGTACACTCTGGTAAATGCATAATATAAACATGGTAAACCAGTGTACACTCTGGTAAATGCATAGTATAACCACTGGAAAAGCATGGGGGTGGGAGACTGCAAATAAACCATGGCAAACTTTAATAACGAAACTAGGGCTGTTTGATTAACTTTTAATTTCTTAAATGTTTACATTTTTAGCATAAATTGACTGCTGCTTTATTTTTTTGTAACAACAGGGAATTAGGCAGATCTGTGAACTATTGTGAACTATTGTGCATTTCAAAGTTTAAACGTGTTCAGAAACATTGTAGCGAATTAAAAACTCCATCATGTGAGCGCTGTTCATGTTTTTGTATACATGTAAATGTATTTGCATAGGAATACATGTGTACATCACTGATGTGTATGTGGAATGCATTTTGAAGAAATATTGAATCTGAAAATGAATAAGCCTTACATTGTACGCTGTATAAAAAGATAGAGAAGTATTTCCCATATTTTCTGAAAGGTATGAGGTGAGTCTGTCGATGTAAGTAGGGAAAACGCTTGGAGTGTAATCTAAGCTTGCCATTATATGTGATTCTTACAAGCTTGTCTACATTTTCAAAGATTAAACTCAATACATCACATTTATCAAATTCTTTACTCCGCTTCTGTGATAGGAAAATCAAACTTTACAAAGTCATTAGACGAATGGCAATCAATTTAGTCATGTTATAGAGTTAAGGAAAATTCTAAACTAGTTTTTTAACAAAAGGCTTATGTTTAAATGTTTCAACTCTAAACTGTGGTGGCCCTTTATGTGTCCTGCATTAACTAGTCTTCCCAGAACTTAATAGCAATACTTATATACATGCAGTTCTAACTGGAGGTACTTCCCTTAACAACTGCACTGTCACTCTCTCCACTTACCTTTTCCTCTCCTAAACATGAGCTATATTCCATTCTACAGCCTGCCTCAAATTATCAATTCAATCAGATTAGGGCTAGCCTTTAAAACATCCCAGCAGCTGCACTTCAATCGAGTTTTTTAGCTATTGTTGTCTACAAGGATCCACATAAACTTTACAACCACAGGGTTTAAACTCAAACTATTTAGTTGAGTAATAGGCAAAGAAATAGTCTGACTCCAGCAGACCCCCAAAAAATATGTTTGGATCAAGAAACTCTACAATCATGCCTGAATCATAACAGATATTAAATTAGCCCTGATTTAGACAAACTATAAGGAATGCTCAGTTCATACCACAGTTCCACTGATTACTGGTACATGCAAGTGCCTCTTATTTAATTTATTTTGCTTGCTTGTTTGCTTTCATAAACAATTGAATTAAGAAATGCATCATTTTTATACACCTCTCACTGGAGCTTTTCAATTTGGATTTTCAAACTAGGCATATAAACATATGTGTGCATATGTTGTTTATTTATTTATTTATTTATTTATTGTATTTGTTTGTTTTTATAACAGTTTTACTTTTTGGTGCAAAAGATTTGAAAATGTTACCAATGTTAACCCCACATTAAAAAAGGCTTAAAAATGTTACCAATGTTAACCCCACATTAAAAAAGACTTGAAAATGTTATCAGTGTTAACCCCACATTAAAAACACAGTGCTCCAGGAAATAAGTGGCTTTGTTCTTTAGAAAGAAAGTGATCTGAGTGACGGGAGCCGTTTGCAGGGCTTGTGCTGAGCGGCGGGCTGGACATGCCAGAGAGATGGATCTCACCTTCTGAGCTGCTTTGGAGGGACCCTTGTTTTTGCTTCCTTTAGGTCTCCCCCTTGGTCGTTTAGGCGCAGGCTCTCCAGTTGGTTCCTATAGAAGGAGAGGAGCATGACAGTGAGATGCGTGCTGGGTGAGCCATTACCATGGACTGCACAGCACCTGGAAACGAAACCTTGCCAAACTGAGCAATCTAATCAGATGTATTTGTAACTGATTCAGAAGTCCGTTCATCTTGAAAAACTGTGCATCTGACTGGAAGACCACGGCATTGAATAATGAAATGGAAAGTGAACAGTGAGGTTATAACTGTATTTTACTCTTCTAAAGTTTTCCGTTATCTTATATTTTACTGGATTCCAAGACACTGTCCACAGTATGGCCTGTCCAGACTAACCGATAGTGTGTTTTACACAGTGTGGGTTTGCCACATTTTAAATAACAGCTTTAAAAGGTAGATTTAGTTTTTTTTTGTTTTGTTTTGTTTTTTTTGTATATGGCTTTTTAGCTGAATGGTAATCTACATAAATTGGTTCTCCGCAAACATTCAAATAAAAATGGATTTGAATATTTTGCTGAAATGTTTCACATGCGTCTGATTCAAATGTATTTATTTATTTATTTACTTATTCAACCAAGACAGAACCCTTGAGATATTCACCTCAATTGCAAGGGGCCCTGATGCTGCTTCCATGTTAAAAACATGCTTGAAGTGCATCTGAAACATGAAACAAACTAGTGTGGAACTGCCCCCTCGCCAGAACAGTAATTCTGCATGTGTATATAGCAGAATTGAAGTGTGTCATGCCTTACAGTTTGCACTGTACCACTGCACTGTACACATACATAAAGCAAAGCATGACAAACACACATATGTGGGGACGGGGGGAGGGGGGGTTAACACCTTACTGTAGTAACTTGAAATGAAATGGTGTTAAACAATACAGTCATTTAAAAAGGGATGTGAGCGATTCACAAGCGAGGTCCCTAAAACATGTTCAGTGAGTAATCACTACTATAACATGATGGCACTTATAAATATTAAAGATTTCCCTCTCGCTACAGGATGTGGTGGGAATATGTCATAGCCCGCTTTAAGCTTCAAAAGTTGAAAAGCCTATGTTGCTTATTAGTGCAGAATATGGCAACGTACTGGAGTGAAGCGTCTAAGTATATTATTATTTATTATTATTATTATTATATTATTATTATTATTATTATTATTATTATTATTTGTAATGGCTAAAGACATGTTTGCACTTGAAAGTTTAATAAATTTCGCTGTAGCAAAACCAGTCTTTTTAAAACAACAAACCTTGAAAAACCGACGTGAAGCCGCGTAAATAATGCTTATAAACCTTTCTAAAAGTTTTTTTTTTTTTAAATAAATAAATAAATAGATAACGTTTAAATTTATATAAAACATAGCAAATTAGATATTGTATTTTCTTCAACAGTAACCCATGCACCTAAATATTTGTTATGCAATAAGAAAGAATTCTAAAAATAATTTAAAAGCTTAATAAACGAAATTACACAAACCCGCTGCACAAAAGCAAATTATATTAAAGCATTTCTATCAATTAAAAAAATGAAGAAATAATCATTGATTCAGGTTAATGAAACCATCTGACACGACAAACATCTGTATTTGCAAAGTTCACATTACTGCATGGTCTAGGCAACTACAGGCACTTTTCCCCCTATACTCGTAACCAAAAAAACAACTACTTCATTTATTTCAGTACAGGGGAGCCCTGTAAACAGAATTTCCTAAGAGGCATTTTAATAGTGAAACTCAGCGTAGCCAGATCAGAACAGTTACATAGAAAGCGCTCCGCATCTAGCTAACCCCGTGGTAAACAGTATTTAAACAAAGGCGCCTCTTCCTTAAAGAAAATGTGTTTAATTCCATGCATTCGAAACAAACTCAGCAATGCATGAAAGCAGGTGGCTTTATTTGTGTCCTCCTTCTTTTGGCAGAAATACGCTTGTATAGTACTAGTAATAGCAAGCTATTAACAAACTGCCCAGGATTGCTGTAGTGCTGGAAGCGGCGCTGCACAAGCTGCAGCCGCGCGGTAATGACAATTGCATGTTCCCATTCCATTAGATCGATTATTTATTAGTTATCTTTTTGTAAAGAAAGGAGACTGACTTGCTGCTGTTTCCTCGGTCTGCCCCGACCTCTCTTCTGGGGCTCCGGGGCTGCAGGTTGATCCTGTGCTGAGGAGGGCTGGCCGGCTGCTTCGCCTCGTGTACTCATCGTGGCTCCAGTAGAATCGGATTCTTCAGCACCTCCAGCACTTACACAAGATCTGCTAACCACGCCGGACGTCCTGGTGCTGAAAACGGGAGGGGGGGATCTCCTCTCGTGTAACTTAAGAATCAGGAATTTTAAAACATATATAAAAAAACAAAGCAAAACTAAACATGAAGGACTACAAAAAAATGTTTGGAAATGCACAGCTCTTTTTAAATGCTATGAGCACAGACGTGCTGCTGCGGTACTCTGCTGTACAAAATGGAAAAGACGTTGGTCCTTTTTTTTGTAAATGGACAGGCAGCGATCAATATGAATTAAGATTGGATCACTGCAAATCGGAACACATTGAAATGACGGGGTGACACTGCGCGTATAGACCATGCACAACCCTATATCAAGATATACGCCTCACTATTACCTCAGCCGGTATTATAGGAGTTTGGGGAAGAAGGTTTTGTTTGTTTGTTTTTTTTTTTGCTGGGGTTGGTAAATGATTTGAAACAAGCCCACGGCATGTGAATGAGGATGGGTATATATAAAAAGCACTTTTCCCGATGGGTGGAAAAGTGTAAGGGGGGGTTGTGAAAAAAATAAAAGGAGGCGGTACCACGAAAAAAAAAAAAAAAAAAAAAAAAAACTTAGGGGTTGGACCACAGCCAGAGAAAACATTAGAAATTCCCCGGCTGTAAAGAGAGCGACCACAGCGAGACTCACTCACGTGTCCAGCGCACCATTCATGTGGATGGATGCGAACCAACCGGTTTAAAGGGCCAGCGCCGGGAATCCCGTATCCCATAGCCCGCTGCACCGCTGGGGTACAACTCGGAGCCGCACTGAAAATAACGCAGCGTGAAACAGCGCAGCTACAGCGGGAGCGCCTGTTAAAGTGAACACGCAGTGACTGCAGTCCAGCCGGTGCAGCGGTACTGTGTATGAGAGGGCGGAGGGGTGTAAGGGAATTCCCAAACACCAACAGATTTAAATTACAGCTGTTGCTGTAAATATAACGACATAATGTTCTTGTACAAATGCAGTGTGATCATGATGAAAATAATATACATTTCAGTTACATAATGAAAGCACGATGATGACCCATGCATGCATGGATAAGTCACTGCAGTCTATATTACTAAAATAGATGTCGTTATGAATAGGGTCATTTTTAGAATACAGAGCGTTGACTGGATTTCTGTCAGTAGCCACACTGTGTTATTTAGGTTCACTGCAAAACCACAGACCTAAATAGAAAGCCAGTATGAAGCTTCGAGCTGTGTAACCCCGAATTGTTCTTTTCAGAACCCCTTTCAGCACCTTGCCTCTCGTCAGAAGCACCCAGGTACCTAACTAAGAGTATTTAGATAATAACTGCGTTCTGCTAACAAAAACAGCAGGCTGCGATTCTCGTTAATTTGTAACGAAGGGATATTCATAGAGGGAATATCAAAACGAACTGGTAAACAACAGATGACGCTGTGGTTTATGAGGTTAGCTCTGATCGTATACGTCAGTTTAATAATAGTGAGCTATGCGCATACTATTATCATTTTGCTGAGGTATGATCATACAAATATGTCTGTTTCTCTATGTTCAAAGCTACAAGCGAACCGCAGGCTTGATATTACAGATACCGCTGTTGTGTTAGAAAAGGCTGCATCGTCAGAATGTGGTGCGCATACCAAAACCTGAACCGTGTCATGTCAGAAAGTGCTACACTGTCAGGTTGAAAGTGGTACCTGTTAGATTGAAAGTGGTACCTGTCGGATTTTGGTACAGGTGCAATCAATTGCGAGCTGATTGGTGTTTTTCTACTGTCAAAAAAATACATTTACCTTAAATCATACATTATTTCTGTGCAAACTTAAACTGGAAACAGACTATCAGTTATAAATATTATGTTTGGATTTACTCATTATTACACCCCCACCCCCACATTTTTTTCTAATAAAAAAAAGGATTACAGTAACTATGAAAAAATAATCTCTGATTATTTGTGCCAGTAATAATGCAGCCCCTTCTTCGTTCGCAGACCCGAGCAGAGCAGCCTGGGCGGGCTGCTACACAATGGCGTTTACACTGAAGGAGCTGGCTTCCTAATCCCTCGTAGTACCCTCGTGAAAAATAAACACAACGGGCATATAACAACACCCGGAAAATAAACACAACGGGCATATAACAACACCCGGAAAATAAACACAACGCGCATATAACAACACCCGGAAAATAAACACAACGCGCATATAACAACACCCGGAAAATAAACACAACGCGCATATAACAACACCCGGAAAATAAACACAACGCGCATATAACAACACCCGGAAAATAAACACAACGCGCATATAACAACACCCGGAAAATAAACACAACGCGCATATAACAACACCCGGAAAATAAACACAACGCGCATATAACAACACCCGGAAAATAAACACAACGCGCATATAACAACACCCGGAAAATAAACACAACGCGCATATAACAACACCCGGAAAATAAACACAACGCGCATATAACAACACCCGGAAAATAAACACAACGCGCATATAACAACACCCGGAAAATAAACACAACGCGCATATAACAACACCCGGAAAATAAACACAACGCGCATATAACAACACCCGGAAAATAAACACAACGCGCATATAACAACACCCGGAAAATAAACACAACGGGCATATAACAACACCCGGAAAATAAACACAACGCGCATATAACAACACCCGGAAAATAAACACAACGCGCATATAACAACACCCGGAAAATAAACACAACGCGCATATAACAACACCCGGAAAATAAACACAACGCGCATATAACAACACCCGGAAAATAAACACAACGCGCATATAACAACACCCGGAAAATAAACACAACGCGCATATAACAACACCCGGAAAATAAACACAACGCGCATATAACAACACCCGGAAAATAAACACAACGCGCATATAACAACACCCGGAAAATAAACACAACGCGCATATAACAACACCCGGAAAATAAACACAACGCGCATATAACAACACCCGGAAAATAAACACAACGCGCATATAACAACACCCGGAAAATAAACACAACGCGCATATAACAACACCCGGAAAATAAACACAACGGGCATATAACAACACCCGGAAAATAAACACAACGGGCATATAACAACACCCGGAAAATAAACACAACGCGCATATAACAACACCCGGAAAATAAACACAACGCGCATATAACAACACCCGGAAAATAAACACAACGCGCATATAACAACACCCGGAAAATAAACACAACGCGCATATAACAACACCCGGAAAATAAACACAACGCGCATATAACAACACCCGGAAAATAAACACAACGCGCATATAACAACACTACAGTGGATCACCAGCAACTCCAAAATAGCAGTTTTTCTCGCCCAATTATGTGGGATGCGATCCGTAAGCGCACTTAGCAGAACTGCAGACCCCGCGGCCTGCCTCTCAAAGGCGGGCGTGTTTGAAACTTACTTGTTTCTCCTGGTTTTTAACCCATTTCATTCATTTAGGCCTATTTATTTATTTCCTTACCACAGATTTTGGAGAACGCTTAGTTAATTATGCTTAAGAATTAAAATGCATTTGTTCTTCAGGCAGTTCAAAATGTCCATAAAATACCTAAGTATTAGGGTTTTTTTTGTTTTGTTGTTTTTTTTTTTTTACCTTAATGAATACTTATAACAACCTTCTGAGAAAACAAAATCGGGATTAAATTAACAAATTTAAAAATATTAAAACTGCTTTTCTCAGACTCCTTTTTTCATTAGTATAGATTGAAAAATTAATCGGTTGTATTTCTAAACGGTTAAAAACACTGACACCTGCTCATCATCATCATCATCATCATTATTATTATTATTATTATTATTATTATTATTATTATTATTATTATTATTATTATTATTATTATTATTATTATTGTTGTTGTTGTTGTTGTTGTTTATTAAGTTTAACAAGCACAATTTAGACATTAACTAGAGTGAAAACCCGGAAGAGTGGTATTCTCATATTTTATAAAACGCAGAATATTTTATACTGACAGGTAGAGGAGGAGTAATGCGCTCTCAATTTAAATGACAATATTACTATCTGCGAACTTTTACTTTTTATACCTAGGCCTATGCATACAAAGTAAAGCCAGTTGTAATTAAGTGTTAACTGCATTGCACTTTACTACATACACATTATTGAAATCACGGTGTGAAGAAGATTTAAAAAAAAAAAAAAATGCTTGAGTATTTCAGTGCATCCTTATCACCTCAGATCGACAGTAAAAGATGCATGCTGCGAGTTAGCCTGGGAGCCGGGTGTGCTGTGGAACCGACCTCCAACAGCCTGCGCCGGCTTTGAAGTATTCCGCCCTTCCACGAGTGAGATCAATTACACAGGAACAACAGTGACAAAGAATTTACTGCTTTACGCGAACCGCTTTCCCACGATCAGACCCGCTAGCTCAACACCAAGTAATGGCCCTAGTTCTCTCAGCTCAGTACAATAGGGTTTGGATTTTTGAGGCGTAAAATATAAATACTTTTAAAAACATGTACAGCATTACAGCGTAGCGATTCTAATGAAAAATTCCTTATGAAGACTAGCTTCTAAAGTAGCTCACAGGGTCCATTCATTATATACATTTACAAACGTTCACCACATTTTATATTTATTTAGTATAATTTAAAAAACAACAACAACAAAGCATGTGGTACTGTTTTTTGTGAATGAAAAGAAATACGATGTGTTGTTGGTCCTCGGTTTGAACTTTATTATCAAATGGCTTCTGGCTTTTTCTAAAGAAAGTGGTTAATTTGTCATTGGCATCCAGTTCATTCATAAAAAAAAAACCACTCTGGGCAGGGACCCCTAGAAGGTGGATCTGAGCGGCGCTGTGGTGTTTCCACTCCTGCCTTTCACAGCGAGGCCCCTCCCCGCCAGACTGAGCGGCGTCGGGGCTGTGAGCAATGCAGCGAGCACAATCAATAGCCGCGGCCACAAATGACTGCAGGAAGAATACGAAACCTGAGATCGATTACTCACAATGGCGTTTAACTCCGAGCTCAGAGGCTTTACTTTTTCAACATAAACAGTACAGATTGAAAACAACGCATCCTTGCTTCTTACACGAACTGGGCGTGATGTAAACATCTCCCAGCACGAGTCTGACCACCACCAGCTTAGCAAGCAAGGCAGGTAGTAAGCAGAAATGAAGAATGGTGTTTTATTTTAATTTCATTTTTGTATTAATTTACGTGCTGTAAACGACACGACTTGAGTTTGCCATGTACTTGCTGGTACCACTCTACAATGCTTGTCCATGCTTTACTATGCTGTCACTGCTTTTGTTTACACTTTCCAATGCTTTTACTATGGGGAATTTGTGTAAATGTTCATGGGATCCCTATGGAGCATTCACGCACTGGCCAGGACCGGTGTGTGCTGCTTCAGGAGGCTTGGTTCTGGTTCAGGAGCTGGTTAAACAGGTCCATTATAGATCCTTTTACTGGTTGTAGTTCTAAAGGTCATTTGTTGTCCTCTTTGCCTGGGATTTTATATTCTTTCTGTTTTGGGATTAGTATCAAGCTGTCACTGTTCGCAAAGCAAGTTAAGCTGTTGTAAATTTTTCTCTTGTTGTTTCTGGTAACCTGTTGGCAGTTACTCTTAGTTCCAGGTGCAGGAGTGGTATCTGTGGTTGTTGTTATTGTTGTTTTTCTGGGGTCAGGGGTCAGGTTTTAAATGCTTTTATTTCCCATGTGAAATACAGAACACAGTCCTACAACTTCCAGTATTAAACAGAGCATCAGAAGACAGGCAGGCAGGCAATGCCACAAACATGGCCAGTGGGGGAGGGGAGGGGCCACTGGGAGTGGAGCCCATGCAGGACCCTGCTCACCGGACAGCAAGGCCAGGCCCAGCCATTCACGGGGGGGGGGGGGGGGAACCAAGCGGAGCCCACCCAGCGGAGCCCCGGCGTGTTCACACTACCGTTCAAAGTCAGGGTTGCCAACTATTGTTTACAAAACCACGCCCACTTCCTGAAAACTCACCAAAAACCACGCCCACTTCCTGTAAATTCGCCCAGAACCCGCCCAATCAAGAGCTAAAATTGTGGTGTCACACTCACCTCTGATGTTCCCCATTGTAAAAAATAACAACTACGCTATTTGCAATTGCAACTTTTGTGTGTGTGTGTTTTGTGCTTAATTACCAGGGATCCTAGGAGTCCGTTTGCTGCGGAATAACGCGAAAAAAACGGAGAATTTTTATTTTTACATTTGCAAAAACCATGCAAGTCTTTTTTTTTTTTTTTTTTTGTTGTTTGGTAACCAAATCAATACACTTGTATATAATCATCGACATATGCAATTTTGCTTTACATTTAGTAAACAAGCGTGTTCAATAAAGCTGCTTGTGGTGAACGAGGCGCAGTGTCAGTGTGACAGTCAAGCTGAAACGGAGCTGCAGTTTACTGCAGTATCCAGTGCGTTTCTAATACTCAACATCTGTTTAAAGATGCCG
Source organism: Polyodon spathula (assembly GCF_017654505.1). Classification (NCBI taxonomy): domain Eukaryota; kingdom Metazoa; phylum Chordata; class Actinopteri; order Acipenseriformes; family Polyodontidae; genus Polyodon; species Polyodon spathula. The sequence continues at coordinate 48,493,992 of NC_054541.1, read as the reverse complement.
AAAACTACAGAAATCACACCTATCAGGTCAATGCGTTTGGCAGTATCCATCCAGGTAACAAAGACGCACTCGCGATAAATTCATATAAATACTGTTTTGGGGGTTTTATTAGGCTATTAGTATACAGACGTATTTGTCATGTGTACATTAAAATGGTAGGCCTACGTTTCTTTATTATTGATTGATGGCACTGGTAAGTTTGTGGAGCTTCCTTCGAATTTGAAAGTGTACCAATTAATGCTTCCTGTAAAAACTGCTATTCAACAGTACTGTTTGCGCACCTTATAAACGTGACTGGGGGGGGCGACACACGACACACTCAATTTTAGCCTTTTTATTTGGGGAATAACGCTCATACGAATCAATCATTACTTTTCTTCAATCAAGTCAAACCCATGAGAACGAATTCTCATCTGCAATGACACATGTACCCAGACGTGCCTTTTAGAAAGAGCTACATTTGTAGCCCAAATTAGTGATGGAATGTACGTCAGATGACAGATTGATGCCTGTTAGTGCTACGTTTAGCAACAGTGATGTAAACATATCGTAAATATTTTAAAACTATTCAAGTATATCCAAATGTAATACCCGCAAAAATAACCAAACTAGCCCCCAAAACAGGCACACGCACAAAACCATTTTTTCACGCACAATGCAACGACACAAGCTCAAAGTGCTAACACCGGCACCGTGGAACGTGACGTCATTCCAGTGGCCACGGCCTCAGCGGAGTGCTGTGGATCCGTCTGGAGAATGGATCACGAGGTCCTAACGGTTAAGTCTCCCAAATCATTTCACGGGAATTCAGAAATATGGGACCAAGCCGCTGCGCCAGTGCTTCACGTGTAATGACAGTGGCGCCGAACAATTGCAGAACAATTAATTAACAATTAACAAAAAAAAACTGTAGACATGTTTTGTTGTGGATTTGCATTTAAATTGTTTAAAATCACATCAAAAGGCATTCAGAGCACTCCAGAAGGACGGCATTGGTAATAAAAAAATAAATACATACATACATACATACATACAAATACACAGCCCAGCACGTCGCTTTGCCCCACGGTCTGCAGTATTATCAGCGATGTGAATGCAACAGAAGCAGCTGGTAGGTTATAAAAACGATTCATTAAACTCAGGCTAGATAGCTGTTATCCTAGTATGTTTTTATTCTCTATTAATTAAATTATATTCATTGAAAAAGACAAGAGAGAACCAGATGGTTATTAATTTTTATTGTTTTGGCTTACGAGGATATAGCAGGCTAATATTCCTATTGAAGTAGGCTACAATATTTTTTCATTAAAAAGCTGTCGTTGTTGTTCTTTGTTGAAATTAATGTTCAGCTTTCATATTTGTGTAATACTCATTTAATTAAACCAAGTAGTGTAAGAAGCTGCTTGTATCGTTCATGACGTTTAACAAACCAAGCAAGCTTATTTGTGTATAAAAAACGACAATGGAGTTGCAGCTCGTGTCATCCACTTAAAGGCACTCGAGCTGAAATCATGAAGTAAGTTTAAAGTCGGATACAAACGTGCAGCGGACTGTCTCTTAGCGCACATGCGAAAACTGGCAGATTTGATACAACTGTGCTGAGAATTTAATAAAGAAAGAATTTTCTGAGATTTTTAACAAGAGGTACCGGGAATCTGACTCTGCAAGCCCAGAGGTTCCGGGGCTCTGCCCCGGCACAAATTAAGCACTGCGCATCGTGAAACTGTGAAAATTAAAATAAAATAAAATCTTGTTTGTATTTGTTTTTCACATATTGCAGAATTAAAATTTCATTTCATATTGTTAAAGTTAGATTAACTATAACTACGACCAATAACTTTAAAACGTTACAGGCAGTATTTTAAAAATGTCAGTAAACACTTCAGAAACGCAGATTTAAAGTAGGCCTATTAAAAAAAAAAATCGAAACGTACATATTTAAAGATATTTTTCTTTACAACTCGTTTTTATACATGCAATGTTAATATAGTTTTTTTTTTTTAATGACCATATTGAATGTGATTTTCAGATGCTTTGCACATTTCCAATATATGAATCTTAATTATTTTCTTTCTGTTAAGGATTGGTTTATAAAGGAACCACAAAATAACACGCGCAATCACTGACCACTTTATTAGGAAAAATATATGGAATACAAACAGCAGACATTAAATCATAATATTTTCTACCCGCTGTATTGTGGTGGTCTTTTGTGTTTTTTTTGTTTTGTTTTTTGTAATCCTGTTTATTTTTATTTATTCACAACACGCGCTGTGGTTTAGTCCAGTATTTCTCAATTCCTGTGAAATCTTTTGATAGACTGTTGTTTCGGACAGTACGAGTAAACTAGCATCAGATACCTTGTGAGGCCAGAGTTTCACGGTTCTGTCTCGGCTCGGCTCAGCTCAACAAAATGACAACTGTGAAACTAGCCGTACTGTGAGGGCTCGGCGCGGTTCTTCTCGGCTCGGGTGTGCAAGTGTGTAAAGGCTATTAGTACTTGCATTGCAGTTCTAACGTATAACAAATACTTTGTAAAACACGTAATGTATTTGAAAGTGCAATACAAAACTGATATCTATTAATTTCCAAAAATGAGTGAGTTGGTTGTCCGGTGAATGAGTGGTCGTGGCAGTTCCACGCAGTTCTGGTACGGTGATAGATCTGCACAGGTTGGAACACTTGTAGAGATTGCTCCCTCAGTTCTTGCCATGCTGCTCCAAAGTCACAGTTCCATTTTAGAATTGGGCATTGTTGCCAGGGAATGCTGCTCCAAAGTCACAGTTCCATTTTAGAATTGGGCATTGTTGCCAGGGAATGCTGCTCCAAAGTCACAGTTCCATTTTAGAATTGGGCATTGTTGCCAGGGAATGCTGCTCCAAAGTCAGAGTTCCATTTTAGAATTGGGCATTGTTGCCAGGGAATGCTGCTCCAAAGTCAGAGTTCCATTTTAGAATTGGGCATTTGCCAGGGAATGCTGCTCCAAAGCCAGGGAATGCTGCTCCAAAGTCACAGTTCCATTTTAGAATTGGGCATTGTTGCCAGGGAATGCTGCTGCTGCTCCAAAGTCACAGTTCCATTTTAGAATTGGGCATTGTTGCCAGGGAATGCTGCTCCAAAGTCACAGTTCCATTTTAGAATTGGGCATTGTTGCCAGGGAATGCTGCTCCAAAGTCACAGTTCCATTTTAGAATTGGGCATTGTTGCCAGGGAATGCTGCTCCAAAGTCAGAGTTCCATTTTAGAATTGGGCATTGTTGCCAGGGAATGCTGCTCCAAAGTCAGAGTTCCATTTTAGAATTGGGCATTGTTGCCAGGGAATGCTGCTCCAAAGTCAGAGTTCCATTTTAGAATTGGGCATTGTTGCCAGGGAATGCTGCTCCAAAGTCACAGTTCCATTTTAGAATTGGGCATTGTTGCCAGGGAATGCTGCTCCAAAGTCACAGTTCCATTTTAGAATTGGGCATTGTTGCCAGGGAATGCTGCTCCAAAGTCACAGTTCCATTTTAGAATTGGGCATTGTTGCCAGGGAATGCTGCTCCAAAGTCAGAGTTCCATTTTAGAACATCAATTCCCTCATTATACTTCAGTTTAAGGATCCAGTTATAAATCTGTTACTGGCTAATTAAAAGGACTGACATTTTATTAAAATAGAATTTCCATGACACAGTGGTAGTGCAAAGCTTCAGTCATCTTATACAGTAATTATTAGTCTTTTGTCAGATGTATTAGTTATTTGTTCTTATGTTGCATGTTATTACTGTTAGTAATTTGGAACCTCATCTTAGCCAATGAGGTTCTGAGCACTATAAGAGGCAAACAGGACAAACAACACGCAATCTGTGACTCACAAAGGCTGGTGTGCAACGTTTTATTCTGATTCTGAACAAACTAATGCAGTTATCTGCACAGCATCGGATGGCCTCAGTCATGCAGCATGTTTCGATGCAGTAGAGAAGGGAGGGGGTTGCAAAGTTAAAATGTCCGGCTACTGGCTAGGGAACCACAAGAGAGCATGTTTACATTGTCAATTCCCATACATGGAGTATCAGTAGCCACATTTATTTGCAACAGTGTGTGGTTCACTATGTTATTGCTTACTTGTGTTCCCCAGTGATGCTCCTGTGAATCTGGGGATTGTGCTCCAATGGTTTTGTTTTCGGGGGTCTGTTTGTTTTTAATTTGCTGAATTTACACTATTTCAAAATTACCAACATGGATTTGTATTTTTTTACCCTTTGATTCTCTTAAGGTTATGCATTTGTACATTTTTCCATAACCTGATCTGGTTTGTAATCTATATTTTATGTTCTTTTTATATCCCTTTAAGGTAGAAGGGACATGTGTGTCCCAGAAATAAAATAATGCTAACTTTCCTATGCTTGCAGTGAGGTGCGTGAAACAGGTTGGATCTGCTCACCACACTGAGAGTCTCCTCCTCGTGATACTCGAGTCTCTCTTAAATGTATTTTAACACGAAACCGTTTGAACAGCCGCTGAATTCCATGTTTACCTTCAAGGGTTAAAAATAATAATTCAAAAAGTTTGAAATATATTTACAGCTTTGCAATGTGGTGTTTTTTTTTTATTTCTGGAGCGTTTATAAAAGCGATATGCAAACCTAGTCAGGAGCACACAGAGATCTAAGAATAGTAGAAATAAGACAGGACTCTGTTAATGTGGACTGGGGGTGAAGCACTGGCAGGAGGTTCTAAGCAGTTCCCTAATATGATCTTTAAAAGCAGAAGGATTATGAAAGCCCTGCCGGTAGAGTAGCTCAGCGTTTACTGCAATGGTGTAACGGCACCCAGGCTGCAGTGCTGTGCATACATATCAATGAAAGCAGCACAGAAACCAGCAACCAACCGAATAAGATGGGGGGCAAAGAGTAATGCTGATAACGGCAATAACAAACAGGAAAGTAAACAGGTTTGTACAACCGCGCTCAGCGGCCCTTTTAAAGACACGATAAGAAACTAGACGAAGGTTTCTGCCAGTGCCTTTATAGGCGTTGTTTCCTGACTCTATAATTTAACCTGGCAAAGCATTTGTCTGTGTGCAGCATCGTTAAACGTGCAGTACCTTTAATCCTGGCTCTCCTGAGCTACCCTGGGATTTACTGGCAGCGGTCAACACTGCTGCTACAGCTCACAGGTATTCGTCAAGCAGCGCGGGACGTACACATTGATGTGCCCTTTTTCATCTCAGGAATGGCTTCCTCAAATAACGTCTATCTAATCAAGAAACAAACCAGGTTGCCAGACAAAGAAAACTTTGAGCAAACTCGCAGGAGCTCAGGCAGTGTACAATGGCTCTGTCTGTAAACAGAGAGGCAGCTTAAGGAGGAGGAAATGTGCTTAATAAAGATCAGAAGGAGCTGGAAACCATGACCTCATAGTATGAAAGGTCAACCAGCTTATGTGCCATAAACATAACAAGGGCTAGCTCTGCTTCGTACACTTTACTGCACATTCACCCAACATGCATATATACACTCTAGGTTATATATATAGAGAGAGAGATTTACTAAATCTGTTTATACTAAAGTAATGTCATCTTTTTAAAAATGTATAAACAAATTTAAACAAGATCAGGTTGTTTCTTAGGCTCCTATACATTTTCAGATAGTTTATTCTGATTATACATGAACCAACCGTTAGCATTTTTAGGACATTTGTTAACACATTAGTAAAAGGGCCCTACAACGCCATAGCGTGGCCTGAAACCGCGTTATAAATTATTGTTGTGTCCCTAAACTCTGCCTTGTCCAAGCTATTTTTCCTCTAATGCAGCCACGACATATGTTTTCTGCTATTTGCACATTTTAAAAACAAAACTAAAAATCTAATTGATAAAAAGAATTCCCAGTATTCTAATACAAAACTATTTGCTCGCTTTGCTGAAGCGCACTCTGCAATAGGTCTGCATTTTAATCCTGTTTAGGATGTCAGCTTCAAACTGTTTACTTTAAAAAGAAAAAAACAAACCCCTAACTGCCAGACACTAACCAGGAGATCAATACGCGCGAGTTCTGGGATGCTTTGTTTGTCTCCAGAGAGCCTCAATGTGGGAACAGCGTTATGAGCCTGTGTGTAATTAATAGGGTTCTTCTCTATTTATAAGCCTGTGACCCCAGACCACCTTGGAGGGATACAGGAAGGTAATTCCTGGGTTACTCACAACTATTATTAACCAAGGAGAAATTTCAATGCATATTATCAGAGAGAGAAACCTGCAACCTTTTAACAGTGTGAAGCTAGGAGGAGTAAAGGAAAAAAAAAACATCTGCAGCTCTCTGTGAGATTGCAACAGTAAGGAGATGAGTTTCACAAACTGGTTGCAGATGGAAATGGGCAGTTAGATGCGCTCACTGGTAATGCTCAGAAACCGTTAGCGCTGGTAAGCATGTCTCGTAATACCCTGGGTATGCTGCTCCAGACAGTGCCGAAAACACCCTTCACTTGTTCCCTTGCAATCTTGATCTAGAGTGAAATGAGACAACTTCTTGCCTCACATTGTGTCTGAATAGCGAGTGGCACAGAAAAAGGAATGTGAAGAATGTAAATAATCTGTTTTTATAGACTGGAGAAGCACTGCTAGTGTGGGCAGCTGGGATCTGTGGCTGTGCACTGTGCCGCCATACACACCATCTTTAATTTGGCTGCGCTTGGCATAGAAGAGAGATGCACGTGATGCATGCCAACAATACTGGAGTGTTGTACAATCGAGGGTGGGGACGAATAAGCTGCAGTGAAGCCTACATGGGTTCAACAGATCCTGACACGGGACTGAGCCTTGTGTGCCTGTGTAACCAAACAGTGTTGTAGGATCCAGGGGAGGTTACGAGCTCTATAATTGCTCGTGCAAACAAGCCTGGCGGGTATGCACAGTGGTGAAAGCGCTTGCATGGGGAAAGTGTGGATGTGGGTACATGCCCAGACATCTCTAGTTCACGTTCAGCACAGCTGGTGTGTCTCTGCTCTGCTGTGCTGGGTTGGTCCGTTAATTCAGGATGATTGAGATGCTTTTACAGCGCAGTGTTGCCCGATGATTTGCTTGCATTGAATCCAGGGTTTTTAAAAAGGGAAGAAAGAAAAACGTTGCAAGAACACAATATTAAATATAAACTGAATACTGAAATAGATTTCCATGTATTGAGTTTATTTTTGATAAGGACTGGAGCTGGCTGCTTCTCTGATGATGTCCAGTTCTTTAGGATGTATCCACTGCTGGTCTGTGGTGTGTCACGTGTGGGTCTTCCTATTTCCTTACAGAGAGCACTAATGTGATAGTAGATGCGGATATCCTAAGGTCAGGCATTTCAGTGTAAAGTTGGGAGGTGATGATAAAGTTAGAGAGTAGTGAAAAAGCCTCGTTCCTGCATGACATTTGTTTTAATACTCCCCAGTACAGTCTCATATAATTGCTCCCAGACCCATTTTCTTTATCTTTGGGAAAGTTGGGTCAGAGCAGAATAAGTCTTTAACTGGTCCTGCCCCTGGGTCTGTTCTTTCTGGTTCTCATATAGAAAGTGTTTAAACACACTCCCTGTTACATTCCTGACTAGGAGCATGCATGTTTCATATGCACATGTCAACCCCTACAGAAACATTTAGAGAAATACCTTTGGGATAATACATGTGTATTGCCCTGACAATAGACCCATTAGCAGAGCTCTGCTCTAGCAGCTGTGGAAACACATTGTATCTGGAATAAATACTGCACAGAACTCCAGTAGCATAGTGTTACTGATATGATATCAATGTACTACAGTGCATTACTTAGCAAGTGTTAAAACTCATTTCTATTCTTGCGTCAAACCTCTAGCCCTTATCTCAATCAGCAACATCACCTGTGTTGGTAGATGACGATGCAGTGTATGAATCAACAGCAGGAAAAGTGATCCTAATAACTTGTTGCACAGGGAGTGCATCTTCAGTAGGGCTGAAAGGATTAACACTGCAGAGAAGTAAGGAAATTACTTCTGTAAACATCTTTAGGAACTGCAAAATCTACTGCAGTTAAAAAGCTTATCGTAGTTCCTCATTCCACCAGCAGGGGGCACCAATGTGTCAACCCAGTAGTTAAAGGGTTAAACTAGGGGAACATGCATATCTCTCAGTTTAACAGCCCGGCAACTGTACTGTGGTTTTCTGTTGTTAATATAGTTGACTTTTTTTAGCCTTTCGAATACTTCTGGATTAAACCCATATTCACACATGGACACGGCTTCCCTTCTTCTACTCTGGATGATAGAACTTTGGCTGAGTCAGCAGGTTTTTGGTTTTTTTGGTCGAGGACATCCTATTTGGTGTGGCCTGAGATTTAAGTCTTTTACTGGTGACATTTGGTTATATTTAGAACTGAAAAACCAAATCCCTTAGCTGTGTAAGTATATCTCACTGTTGGCAGCGACTCTGCTACAATGGGGCTCCCAGATCCTGAAAGAATGCACGTTTTGTGTGCTTTCCAGGACTTGTTTTGAATGGAAGCCAGGGAACAGTCTGCAGAGCTAAGTGGAAGCACTAAGCTAACCGCAGTGACAGCGAGGGACCTGGCCAGCGAGCCGTGGGGTTCACAAACCCGGTGTGATGAGGTTTCCTCGCTGGCGTTTTACAAACACGTGTGCTGTCCTCTGAGGGGAAGACTGTCTACCAGAGCAGCCCATCATAGAGCCGTTACTGTCCGTATGTGCTGACATCTTCCATATCTGCCCTTAGAAAAGTTCACCGCAGTATTTCTGCATGGTATTTTTGCAGCTTCCTATGTTTATACAATGCATTTACCACAGCCATGTTTTTTCTATGCTTTATCATAGCAAATCGAGAGATGTGCGTTGGCAGAATGCAGGCTCTTGAATCTTTGTCTTGGAGATGGTTCTTGGAGTGGTTACAGTACAATTGCATAATGTGGGGAATGGCCGTGAACAGCTCTGTTCCTCCTGTCTATTAAAATAAATACTTGGCAAAAGTTTACAGACAAAATGAGATCACTGGATTTCTCTGCATTAGGAGTCAACTCACATCTATCAAACAGTGTGCCAGCCAGCCTAATGACTTCTGCATTCATTTATCTCCTTTCCTTTTTTTTTTTAAACTTTTTTTTTTAAAGAATTTAGATGATTTTAATAATGGTTTTGGTTGATATATATATTTTTAGAAGTGGAAATATTCACAATGATGGCACTCTGTTGCTTTATAAATAACCCTATTCACGGTGACTGCTGTAAAATGCAAACCAATGTATAGCAGACATTAAAGAAGTTGCAATATACTTGTCAAAACGGATCATCTTACTGTACAGTACATCATTCTTTAACTTTTAAAATACCTCTTCCCTCTGTGGAACCATCGATATCTTCTGGGAATTCTAAAATGGAACCTTATCTATGGGGTGTCACAATAGCCAGGTTCCATCTATGGAGCGTTCAGGAGTAAAAAGGTTTGTACAGTTTTTAAAAGTATATGTAAAAGATTAATTATAATGTTTGGATCAGGGGACTTGACTGCTTTTTGCATCATTCAAATATGGGTCTAATTAACAATTAATATTGCACTACTTGTTTGATAATTGACAGTAAAGTACAAATCGCTGGATTTTTTTAAATACTAAAACTGGAATATACTAAAGAGACCTACACGCACTGTCAGAGGTTTGATACACAGAGAGATCTAAGATTTGAATTATCCAAACAGTGGCACTATTTAGACATGTTTAGACTGATAGGTGCTCAGTGCGGTACAGCGTATCTAAAGAAGTTCAACAAACCCTGGTGTTTTCTATCACTTGAGCTGGAGAGACAGGTGGAATATGTTATTGGTGTTATCTTAATGGTTTATTACACAGACCCAGCTACAATAAAAGAAAAAATCAATAAAAGCCTCCCCCTGTCTCCTGCCTCCTGCCAAGGACTGGGTGGCTCCTAGTTATCTAGTCTAGTACTGCCCTGTGGAGAATGTGCAGCTAGGGTTCCTCCGCATACCAGCAATTAGTCCTAATTACCACAGAGTCCTTCCACTCTCCAGAGTCTTGACATCCTCTCCCACCTGAGGAGTAAAGCCAGTCCGTGTCCATTGAAGTTTTGATTCATGACATTCTTCAACTTGTTACACGAGTTTCTTAACCTTGCCTGTTAATTATTGCACTACGCTTGTCATGTTTGTCTGTATTGTAAGCTTGCTGCTGCTGCAGTCAGGTATGATAATAATACAAGGAATAACACACACCCAGCTGTAAGCAGTAAGCCTGGAATTGCATCACAGGTTTCCGGTGATATGATAAAGCATGAGAGCGTGTCCGGTTTATAATTCCGAACCGTTATAGACAGTTGAAGTGTCTCTACCGACATTGTTAATAGAGACAGTTAATCAATCAAAACCTTTATATATCCAGATGGGTCAATTGAGAACAAATTCTCATTTTCAACGACGAGCTGGCAAGAAACTCACATCACCACAGCAAACAACATCAAACACAATAAACAAGGAATAAAAAACACAAAATCAATCATGAAACATCAAACCTCAAACTCAGCAGCACAACCTCACATAGGAACCTTTCTATCAGCAATATATTTATTATTTTGTAATTGCTACTGCTGTTTTAGCATAACATCCAGTCTATAAAACCTGTATTAGTTTAAAAGTCATCAAATAATAGTCCCAAAACACCAGCAACCCCTTTGTAAGTTTCCGCATCCTTTTTCCCACGCTCTGAAACATTCAAACACAGGGTTAACAAAAAAAAATCAGTATTATTGTTTTAACCATCTCACCAGTGCCAGTTAACAAGCCTCCCTCTCACCAAAGTATCTTCTATTTATCCTGTAAAAGCCCTGCAAGTTTATTTAACGTGTGCAATAAAGAATATTTAGCAGTCTGTTTAGACTGTGCATTGAGCACCACATCGCAACACTTCACTTTCCAGCTGGGCTTTTTCAACTAAACTTTCCAAAAAGTGTGTCATCCTGCTTAGTCTGAATAAAAACGGCACACAGGCTCACACGACTCTCACGACTCTCGCGTCACGGTTTAAACTGCTTCGCTGCCCGCATATGTTCCCATGTTAAAGCTAACATCTCTTCTAAATCAAATAAATCATCTTTATAGGAACAGTGCTATTAAAATAGAAAAGCCCCCTTGTACGCCGTCGCCACTCCTCCCAGCTTTCTTTCTTTCCACATGCATTTTCTCTCCCTCTGTCACTGTAATTGCACGTGCTTGGTTTTGTGAATGAGCTGCACGCCTCTGGCTAGCTGGCATTAAGTGTGACCTCTGCTCCCGCTTCAAATTCCTCTGGGGGCCCTCTCTCAGGGAAGGGTTAGCTAACTGAGGGCCAGGACCTGCTGGGCCCGGGGCTGTTTAACCTGACCAGGAGGCAGCCCTGTTTGAAGGCTCTTTCTTCCCCGTCTTGGAAATACCTCAGAGTAGCTGGCAGCTCTGGCAAGGGTTACCCTCATTCGTTTGGACGTGGGTTTGATTGCTCTCTGTGGCACCGTCCCTGCCACTGCCACTTCCGTAGAGGAAACATAAAGCAAAATAAATGAAATAGACATTTCCCTTCCAGAAAGGAAAAACACGTTCCCTCTTAAAGACATATTAATTGAGCTTCTAATGTGTTTATTTATTTTTGGGTTGATTTATTGGTGGTGCATGGTTGTTTCATGCGGAATTCTTAACCCAATAAAAAGGGGACCAGTAATAACGTTAATAAAGATGATTATTATTATTATTATAAAAGTTTAAAACCATAGCAAAGTGCAGTAAAGCAAATTGAAAGCATGGTACAGTCTATGTCTCTTAATCGGGATACTGAGAATCAGGATTTCTGCTTAAATGGGATACAACTCTGGGAGACTGCTCTTCCCGATGCTATTTATGGTGTTTTATTGGGACATCACTTTGTTTAGTTGGGATACAGTTTTTTCAAATGATGAATGGAGAAAGCTTTTCAGAGCAAGACAGGTTGGTGTAGCACAGTGCAGTGAGTGCGTGATTACGCTGTGACTTGCATAAACTGAGTAAACCACGCTGAACTCTTGAAGGAGCTGCAGGAGTCTCCTGTGGTTTCTCAGGCTGCTGTTGCAATGAAAGTTGGCGTGTCAACATCACAGGTGTGATTAATTTGGTTTAGGAATAAAAAAAAAAAAAAAAAAAACATGGACTCATATTTGAAATGATGTATTTAACATTTAATCATAATGTGATTTCATTCATTTTCTTTCATTAAGAATCAAAAATGTATCCTCTGTGAAGGTATCAGTAAGAGCCCATTGCTTTGGGGACAGTGTTTAGACACTCAGAAAATGTTTAGTGGAAAACTGAGGGGAAAAAGAGCATTTAAGATTCCAATTGACCACCTTCTCTCAGCAGCTCCAGATCCCCTCACACTGCGGTCCTGTCACACAGTGATGAGCAATGTGTCACAGCTGGCTTGTGTGGAATGCTGCAGTGTAGGGAGCGCCAGCCCAGCAAGTGGGATATACTGGCAGCAGTGACACTTGGAGCTCCAGCGAGTGGGATGTACTGGCAGCATTGACACTAGGAGCTCCAGCGAGCGGGATATACTGGCAGCATTGACACTCAGAGCTCCAGCCCAGCGAGTGGGATCTACTGGCAGCAGTGACACCCAGAACTCCAGCGAGTGGGATATACTGGCAGCAGTGACACTCAGAGCTCCAGTCCAGCAAGTGGAATATACTGGCAGCAGTGACACTCTGAGCTCCAGCCCAGTGAGTGGGACAGTTTAACCATGTTTACCCTCAACTACAATGCTGCTCCAGAGTCTCACGAGAGCTCCAGTACGCCCAGCTGCTCCCGAGCCTTGCGAGAGCTCCAGTACGCCCAGCTGCTCCCGAGCCTCGCGAGAGCTCCAGTACTCCCAGCTGCTCCCGAGCCTCGAGAGAGCTCCAGTACTCCCAGCTGCTCCCGAGCCTCGAGAGAGCTCCAGTACTCCCAGCTGCTCCCGAGCCTCGAGAGAGCTCCAGTACTCCCGGCTGCTCCCGAGCCTCGAGAGAGCTCCAGTACTCCCGGCTGCTCCCGAGCCTCGCGAGAGCTCCAGTACTCCCGGCTGCTCCCCAGTGCGGGTTACTGCCTGGCTTCAATTTCCGTTGTATCCCAGCTGTCCTTTCAGTAGCTTTAAAAAGGACTGATTAACTAAACTGAGAGAACGACAGCTGTTGTAACATAACTGCAATTTTTTAATCCCACTTTCTCTTACTTTATTGCTTCCCAGTTGCAGCCTAATCCTAGCCTCAATGTTAAGTCTTCCAGTAAAAAATTGAGTTTCACTGCAAATGCCAATGTGAAATGAGGCATCATGGCATCCAGTGACACTATAAACAGCTCGGGGATACTCTATTGTCCGATTTAGGAGTTTACTTTGTGGGGGTCCGGCTACTATTAGGGGTCACAGACCAAACCTGGTGTTTTGAGGAGCTTGAGCTATTATTAGGACAGTGACAGTGGCCAGGAAAAAGGATGACCAACTTGACAGCCCAAGCCTAATCTAGTATGGCTAGTATCGTATAAGGCAACTGATACCATTTCTTGCATCAATAATGAATGCATATGACATTCAGGCTAGTCTCCACACTCATATTTACTGAAGCTAAGCACTTAGAGTGCTGCACAGCATAGCTACAAGGGTCTGCAACATGGGAATCTGAAAACCAATGGAAACTGTTTCACCTTTAATGGAGCCCCCCCCCCCCCCCCCCCCCCCCCCCCCCCCCCATGTGTATTGAATCCTGCAGGTCATTTGTGCTCATTCGAAATTCAAAGGTCACTTTTGCATCCATTTGTTAATGTGAACATCATCTCTAAACACACTGAGGATTCAGTATGCTGTTTAGCATTACGAGATGTGACACATACTTAGAGATGATATTGTTTTTACTAAAGAAACTCCCCCAGACCCACTTACTTAGTTGTGGGGGGAGGTCCTGAACGGTTGTTTTATTCTTAAATAAATTTCTGTAAAGCTGATTTATCAAACTCAAAGAATTTGGTAACACTGGAGCATTCCAAGGCTGTTTCCCTAGAGACCAGATTCTTGACAAAATCAAAACTCCTAGCCAAAACTTCCAGCAACACAGACAAGGTGCCTTGATAGTAAATTCCTACTGAAGCAAATAACTCTGAACGTGCTCCCAGCCCCCACCATGCACACACAGACACTGACACAGAGGCAAGTGGCTGAAGAGGTGAAGGCTGTGGCACTCTGTACACCGCAGTGAACTCAGGACTGTGTTTTTGCCTCTCAAGTATTTTCCCAGGCCGCGTTGTGTAGAGGGAAAGGGAGCGTGCTCCAGCAGGCTGACCCTTCACAAGGCAAGCTGAAATAGGAGCGCTGGAAGTAATATATACAACACTACAAACGCAGCCTGTCAACAGAAGGAGCAGGTAGACAGAGCTGCTTAGGACAGACACCAGCTGGGATGGGACAGCCCCGCCCACACAGCCTCTTCCACTCCACAGGGACAAGACGACACAGCGCTGATGAAGCAGCGACTTTTATTTATTTTTAATTGCAGTCAGGGATTAATTTTCATTTTCTGTCTCTTTTGACATTCCAGAATCAAAGGGAACTAGATCACCAGTCTCTCTCAACTTCAGAAAAGGAGTTAACAAGCGTGGATGTTTAGGAACAGTATGACGGGGACATCAAAGTGGAACAGTTTGTTCAAGTGACTTTGTCAATATCAAGTACTGTATCTTTGTAAAAAGTTCTGTGTATTACTTCTGTTAGGAGCGCAGATTAATCAGATAGAATGTGCCTTATTCATTTATCTTGCTTAGAGGATATTTAGATACATGAGAATAAACTCCACACCCTGTTTCAAAACAGTTGAAAAGTTTAACTAACCCACCACCCCCAATCCAAACAGACAATAAGTCACAGCAATGCAAATTCCCAGTGTTTCATAGACAACGCACCACCTGACAAAAACATGACTTCAGAACATGTTTCAGCTGAGCTTCTACATACTAATAGGTAAGCAGTAGAAAGCAGTGCAAGGTAAAGCATATTCATAAACATGGCAAACCAGCGTAAACCATGGGAAATGCATTAGTATAACCATGGGATTGATATGGTATAACCATGGGAATGGTATAGTGTAACCATGGGAATGATATGGTATAACCATGGGAATGGTATGGTAAAAGTGCAAAAATACCACAGTAAACTTTTATAGAAATTGTACCATAATGAAAAGAAACATGATTCCAGAGAACGTTAGAATGAAGCTCCTCCAGTAGGCCGGCACGTGCAAATTGATTAGTTTGACCAGCCTGCAGAATGTCAGGGGAAATTTAGTTACATTATATTCTAATTTTGCTATGGGTTCCTGGGTTTTCACATTAACACTGCACTCCCTTATACAGCAGGCTGCGTCTGGATCCGTACAATGTCAGTAAAGTAAAATGTCACTTCAATTTCCCCATGTCATTGGTGCTGCTGGCTTTGTTGTCAAAACTGATAATTCCTTTTTTTTTTCTTTTATTTAGTAGTCGCCAATTGTTTTTATAATTTTTCTCCCAATTTGGAATGGCCAATTATTTTTAGGCTCAGCTCAGCGCTATCACCCCCGTGCTGACTCGGGAGCGACGAAGACAAACACATGCTGTCCTCCAAAGAGTGTGCTGTCAGCCGACGCTTCTTTTTCACACTGCAGGCACACCATGCAGCTACCTCAGAGCTACAGCGTTCGAGGACAACGCAGCTCCGGGCAGCTTACAGGCAAGCCTGCTGGCGCCCGGCCAGACTTCAGGGGTCACTGGTGCGTGGTGAGCCGAGGACACCCTGGCCGACCAAAGCTCCCTCCCAGGTGGCACTCAGCCAATTGTGCGGCGCCCCCTGGGAACTCCCGTCTACAGTCGGCAGTGGAATAGCCTGGACTTGCACCACTGCACCACTCGGGAGCTCCTAATCGGATATAATTCTTGACGCTCAGAAACCTATCTGAATTAACTTGCTAATGTCAAAGTCTTCTAGCGTTAATTCAAGATAAAAATCAATAAGGAATATATAAAAAAAGAAGTCCAGTGTATTAACAGTCTTAAAGTTTTATTTAAAAACTGTACATGATTACTCCCAGTGCAAGAAAGTTCAAGGCAAGTTAATAGTCAAAGTCAAAAACAAATCAGTAAAAAACAAAACGGATTGAAAAATGGTCCCCAAACCCAGCTATGTTAAAGGCCGGGGCTGGGTTAATGTTCAGAGTAAACATTTGTCATCTCAACCATTTTATTAGAAAGACTGCTCAGCTCTCAGCCTGATGCTCGTTTAACTGCACAAAATGCACTTGCATAGGGGCTCCCTTCCACTCACATCAAATATCACTTCAAACAATACAGCACTGGAGCAAAGCTGAGTATTTCTTAACGTTTCACATGGTAACTGCTTACAGTAAACAGAATACTGTAAAGCCCCCTTTAGTTTTGAAAACGTTCTTTAAAACTGATTTGCAGCGTACTGTGTAATACAACTACTGTATTCAGCAGTGTTAGTTTGCAATGACAACTAAATAACCAATGACGCTTTATGAAACCAAAAACAAAAAGACAATACAAAAGGTGTTTATAGTAGCATATATTCCATGTGCTTTTTGTGCAAACGTTTTATCAAAATTACCTTTTACAAAGTTAAACTGCTACCAAAAAATACATTTGTATATTGCAAATAACAGAACTGGTTACGGAAGCAACCCAAGTATATGGAAGTATGTGGGTGTTGGTTTTGAAACAGAATGCACCGGCACGCTTTTGAAAAGAGGGTTAAACGTCCTGGCCTGCTCCGTTTCTGCCGCTGCAGCTCACAGTTCAGTCTTTCTGGAGGCAGTGGGCTCGCTGGCAGGGGCATTGCTGGGAGCTTCCCTGGCTGAGGACTCGACTTCAGGTACGAAGGCTAAGGCAGCTGAGTTGATACAATACCTCTTACCAGTCGGGCGAGGGCCATCGTCAAAGAGGTGGCCCAGATGTGCGCCACACTGAATAACAAAAAAATAAATAAATAAATAAATAAATAAATATTTCTCATAGTAATGCTGCATAGTTAAATCCTGGCTGAAAGAACCATTCTACTCTTTTACACTCGCTTGTTTGTTTTGCATTATGATTGGCTTCTGCCCCATGACTGATTGAGAAGTACAAATGCAATACATGGGGGGATGGGGAGATGTTTTATCAAATGTATTGAAATGAATTGAGTCTGAAATCCTTGTAGGGTTTTTATAGCAGTGTAATCAGAACAGAAACTCAATTGTAAGATACTGTTATAGTGCACTTAGGGAGTTATTGTCAAAGCTTGGTAACTGCTGTTGTGCAGTCCTGTGCTAACAAAACCTCTGGCTCTTGAGGAAAATATATTTCTATTCATTGTAAAAGTTAATACATTTATTCAAAATAACCCTGTTTGTATGCAGTTCCAAACATAATGGCATGTTTTCACATGGGAAGAGCACAGAGGCTAACTTCAGGACAAAATCTGTTCAGTTATGTGACCATTTGATTTCTTGTTTGTTAATTGTTAAATTTTGGTAAATGGCATATTATCTTCCCTAAGTCAGAGTAAACTCAATAATCTGCTGCAACCTTGTAAAGTAGATTAAAATGCCTGCTGCCAAGCCCAAACCTACTCTTGCACAAGTGCACCTGGAGAGGGCTCTACCTTTTCTAGGAGGGAAGCCTACCTGGCTGCAGCCTATTTCCACTCTGTGCATCCCGTAGGAGAAGTCATCGGTCTGAGAGACTGACTCAGGTCTGATCACATCAGAGAACGAAGGCCATCCTGAACACATTAAAAACACAAAGGAGTGGAACATGAAGAGCTTGGAATAGCTGTGCAGGTCAGACACGTCATCGCAGTGCAAATATTGAGACATGAAAAGAACATGCTTTTGAAGGCTGGTATTAATAGACAGGGAGATGTGCAGACTGACAGGGGTGGAATTACAGCCGAGTTGTTCTTTATGTGGAGCTAAGGTGCGTAAACCCATTCTGTGGAGCAGCAATCAGCACAGATTCAAGCAGCTGTTTCTTCGATTGCTGTACAGGATTAGCCCAGCAGGTCTGAAGTAATCTTTTGTGCATCCAGTTTACAAAAAACAAAGTCTAGCCGTGCTAGTTGCATATTAATCTGTTCAACAGACTGCATGACGTCAATGTAGGGCTCCTATGTGTATGAGACACACAGCTTAGTGAATATATCACTTTTCTTTCAAGCATATTCTTAGTAAATGCAGTATAATTGGTGGAACCAGCTAACGGAGAACTTCAGGACAGCTACGTCTCTAACTTCCATCACCTCCTCAAGACCCTCCTGATTAGACAACACTTGTAGATCTTTTCATCGACCCCTCCTACTCTGCACTGTGTTCACCTGACCTACGCATCACGTTAATGAATCCTCAGCTGACGCACTATTGCACTAACTTGTTGCATCTTATTTCATATTGTATATTAGTAGTATTATTTGCACTTACTGTAAACTACAGTGTATTTAAGCATTCATTTTGCATTTTAACCCGTTACTGCCCTGTAACATCTGTAAGGTTGCCTTGGATAGAGGCATCTGCCAAATAAATAAATAACAAAAATATTTCCATATATAACTTGGGCTTAATTTAAACTTTTTCTCAAATTCTGCACATCAGGTGCACAGTAACCTCACAGTAATCAATAAACTGAAGCACTTCGGATATCCACACTTGAAGAAAAACTCAGAGTTGACGTCAGAATGTCTTGATCTCTATTCTTTATTCATTGACTGTGGAGGTTAAAAGTAAAAAGGAACATGTTCGGACCTCGAGTGGCTGCTCTAAGCGCACTATTTCTTTTTTTCAGCACATGTTTAATCACATGCTGAAGAAACATGCACAAAATGTCACAACTCGCAAAGCAGTGTCAGGATTGCGGACTGTTTTGAAGCGCACACGGTACACTTTAGAACGATACTGGTGTAATAAGCTGAAGCTGAAACCGCACTACAAGAAATGATTCAAAACATGTTTAGGCAGGATCCCCTCCCATCATTTGTTGGCAGCATCCAAGTCTACTCCGTTTGTACAACTTGGACACATTCCTCCTGTTTGTTTTTGGGCTGCACAGCCAGTTTATTTTTCTAATTCATTCCTTGCACTCAGGTGCTTGAAAGTGTTTTGTTTTTTTATTTAAACATGTACCATCAACTAGAAAACAAAATGACAACAACATTGTATTAATTAATTGTTTGTTACCCAGGATAAATAATGACCCTTTGTAAATTGTTTAATATATATATTATATATATATATATATGGATTGTTAAGCAAATATATACATTTGAAGTTAGCCAATGATTTAAATATACATTTTAAAAAAGTATAATCTAACCTTCCAAGAAATCTTGTTTCTACCCATTTTAATAAGTTGTGCGGGATGGGACGAGATGCACTTGTCTAAATGGTTGGCTCCCATAATCATACATATTAAACATGCACTAGTGCTAAATTATGAAATACTATACCAACTAGTTATGCGTCTCAGTGTTCGCTCTATAGCATTACATTGTTGACAAGATGTAGTTATTAATAAAAGATTTGTACCAGTTTTTTTTGTCCTTTTTGAAAGTTCTGCAGTGTTATGTGTTTTAAAAAAAAAAAAAGTAATGCGATTTGGTCATTCTGTATATATGCACTGCAACAATGTAGCACTTGAAATCGGAATTGTCTTTGGACACTAATCTTAACAGGGAGGAGATGAAGCTTTATCAGACACTGCTGGCTCACAGTCCATTTCCCATGAGTCTAAGATTTCAGAGCGTTGCAAGCTGATGTAATAGCAGCAGCAACTGTTCTGGGGTTTAACAGCCTGCTTTATGGGAGGTATTACTTAGCTTTTCAAAAAGTTATTCTGTGGTCATAATTCAGCAGAAGTCATTGTCTGTGTGCAATTCCAGAACCAAAGGTAAACAGGGCTCTTTTTAACATGTACCAAACATACAAGCGAAAGCTATACGAAGCTGGCAGTTATCACAAACGTCCAATAACTGACTTCAATGATTATATCTTGTAGCAAATTGTCTGAATTCAGGTGACGAGAATATGCCCTTTCCTAAACTTGCCAGATATATGGGTGGTCTCCTTCATATTTTTTTGCAGGAAAAAACATATTAAGTGTTAACCTGCTGCCAGATCCAATAGTCTCCACAGCAACACATTTAGAATAGACTCTTGTATTATACGTGATAAACGTGCATCTGGTAAGAACAGACAACACAGAAAACCAGAGACCTAAACATACTGTATTAAAGAGCCGAGGAAAGAGACCATACAATCACACACTGCCAAAATGGCATAAACAATCTACCTTTTAACTGTGGTCTGCCTTTGCGACTTGCGGCTCTAAAGCACAAGTACAAAAAGAGCAAAAATACAAAGCGTTTTTTTTTCCCCCAGTAAAAACAGACTTGTTTTCTTTTGGAATCTGTGTCTGGATTTCAGTGCCTGTGCAACAACCAAAACATTCAATAAATCATTCAGCAGCACTCAGAGAGCTCCGAACTACTGTGTGTTTAAAAAATAAAACCCAGTCTCTCAAACTGCAAACATATGGGCAAGTCACTGATAACAGTACGACATGTGAAATTAAATAATTTTTTTGCTCTATCCTGAATTTCACCTCAAAAAGATATCCAATGGCATTTTCTCCTGAAATGCTAAATGGTGCAATATACTGGTAATTCTATATCCTCTTCCACTGCTCTCAGTAAGTGATGAAAACCTGATGGGTTAGGTCTGTGAACTACACTCTAACAAAAGAGCACACAGACACACACACACATACACACACACAGACACACATACACGCTGAGACACAGACGCTGAGACACACACACACTGAGAGACACACACACACGCTGAGTCACACACACTGAGACACACAAGCTGAGACACATACACACACACGCTGAGTCACACACACAGACGCTGAGACACAGACGCTGAGGCACACAGACACATATGCTGAGAAACAAACAGACACACAGACGCTGAGACACACACACGCTGAGACACATACACAGACGCTGAGACACAGACGCTGAGGCACACAGACACATATGCTGAGAAACAGACAGACACACAGACGTTGAGTCACACACACATTGAGACACACACACACGCTGAGAGACACACAGACACCGAGGCACACAGACACAGACGCTGACACACACACACAGACACATACGCTGAGGCACACAGGCACACAGACACACAGACACACACCGGTATACACACTCGCTCACACACAAACACAGACACACTAACACATACACACTCGCTCACACACAAACACATATATACTCGCTCACACACAAACACAGACACACACGCACTGGTATACACATAAACATTCACTCACACACAAACACAGACACACGCACTGGT
Source organism: Polyodon spathula (assembly GCF_017654505.1). Classification (NCBI taxonomy): domain Eukaryota; kingdom Metazoa; phylum Chordata; class Actinopteri; order Acipenseriformes; family Polyodontidae; genus Polyodon; species Polyodon spathula. The sequence goes on along the minus strand of NC_054541.1, from coordinate 48,472,566 downwards.
ACAGACAGTCACATTCGCTCACACACACAAACAGACACACACACTGGTATACACAGACACATTCGCTCACACACAAACACACACACACACAAACCCACTGGTATACACATACACCCTCGATCACACACACGCACTGGTATATGCAGACACATTCGCTCACACACACACATTGGACACATGTGTCTGTGTTAGCGCAACCAATATGCCTGGTATACACACACACACACACACACACACACACACACACACACACACACACATTGGTATACACAGACACATTCACTCTCACACACACACACTGGTATACAAAGACACATTCACTTACACACACGCACTGGTATATAAAGACACATTCACTCACACACATGCACTGGTATACACAGACACATACACTCGCACACACACGCACTGGTATACACAGACACATTCGCTCAAACACACACACACTGGTATACAAAGACACATTCGCTCACACACATACGCACTGGTATACAAAGACACATTCGCTCACACACATACGCACTGGTATACAAAGACACATTCGCTCACACACATACGCACTGGTATACACAGACACATTCGCTCACACACATACGCACTGGTATACACAGACACATTCGCTCACACACACGCACTGGTATACACAGACACATTCACTCACACACACGCACTGGTATACACAGACACATACACTCACACACACACGCACTGGTATACAAAGACACATTCGCTCACACACACGCACTGGTATACAAAGACACATTCGCTCACACACACACGCACTGGTATACAAAGACACATTCGCTCACACACACACGCACTGGTATACAAAGACACATTCGCTCACACACACGCACTGGTATACAAAGACACATTCGCTCACACACACACGCACTGGTATACACAGACACATACGCTCACACACACACGCACTGGTATACAAAGACACATACGCTCACACACACACGCACTGGTATACAAAGACACATTCACTCACACACACGCACTGGTATACAAAGACACATTCACTCACACACACGCACTGGTATACACAGACACATTCGCTCACACACACACGCACTGGTATACAAAGACACATTCGCTCACACACACACGCACTGGTATACAAAGACACATACGCTCACACACACACGCACTGGTATACAAAGACACATTCGCTCACACACATACGCACTGGTATACAAAGACACATTCGCTCACACACATACGCACTGGTATACAAAGACACATTCGCTCACACACATACGCACTGGTATACAAAGACACATACACTCACACACACACGCACTGGTATACAAAGACACATTCGCTCACACACACACGCACTGGTATACAAAGACACATTCACTCACACACACACGCACTGGTATACAAAGACACATTCGCTCACACACACGCACTGGTATACACAGACACATACACTCACACACACGCACTGGTATACACAGACACATACACTCACACACACACACTGGTATACAAAGACACATTCGCTCACACACACACACACACTGGTATACAAAGACACATTCGCTCACACACAAGCACAGACACATGCTACAAATAAACTGAAAAAAATCTCATAGGGACACATTTGCTTAAATGTCAAATATATTAAACTTCTTTTTTCCATCAAATTGCGGTGATAGTGATTTGTAGTAAACATCTTTGAGAATATATGGCAAAACTTTTACATCAACTAGAATTTTAGGATTTAAACAATTAAAATAAATAAATAAATAAATAACTATATGAGCATAATTTCACCGTCATGTAAATTAAAGGAATTACAAAATGATACTGCAAAATGATTACTGGAAGCCATAATAATAGTACAGTATTTCATGTTAGACCTTTTGAAAGGTCACATTTTTCAATTTTTAACAGTTTTTCGTTAAGTAGGCTATATGGAAAACTACCAAGCACTATGTAATTCAATATGTTAATTTAACATTATTCAGCAGGTTTCATTTGACTCTGTGAAGCAACATTAGGTAATTCTATGATGCACAACATTTGGTCATAGTTGTAGGTTAAAAAGTTGAGAGTTAATTGTGAATGGTCAGCCCTCAGGAGGGGTTGGTTTTCTTGAAACACAGGAGGCAGCGGGTGACCTTGCCGCTCGGGTTTTACGTGCAGATCACAAGAACACGGTTCTTTACATAGCAAGCACTTCAGGAAGCCCAGCTAAACACTACAAAGAAATGAAACTCCAGCCAGACACAGGAAATTCTTTTGGGAATAAAAGAATTCTATGACTCAGAAGATGAAAATCCTCATGAATACTTACTAAACTAATCTAATGAAGTATTATCACCAGGCAAGTGGTTCGGTACATTTATGTGCAGTGTAGCTATAAAAAAAGAAAAAAGAAAAGGAAATTGAACACATCTGAACCTGGTTTCATTTCTGGGAGCAAACTGAGCTTGGATGTTAAGAGGGTAGCTTCATTTTTAGCCAATTATACACACACATAAAACTTCAGGTAAAGTTTCATTAAAATTAAAATAAAACCTACCAGCTTTTGTCAAGCTTATTAATATTTATCCCAACGCAATTTTACACACACAGCAGCTGTGACACTATTATGTGACAAATATATGCGCTTTATTTATTTTTGCAGAAATGAAAAAGAGAAAAAAGTACGTCTGCATCTTGAGTAGGTGCTAGCGAGAGATGGTGCTTCCAGGGTGTTCATTTGTGCAGAGGTTTGTTACCATTGCGAAGGGTAGTTCTAAGTGCAGTCACTCAAGCTTCGGTCCTCTTTGAAGCTCTCTGGGACTCTGAAGTGAACACAGCTCCCCTGCTACTACCTGCAGCAGAAAACTCTGCTTATTATAACAGAGGAGGGAAGCTTGTGTTTCCCAAGCAACAGACACTATATAGCTCGGTATCCATACAATACAGTAACATTTACAATTCTACACACAAATGACTTCTTCCAAACACCAGGGGTCAGTATTGTCTGCTGGATACCACTGGAGGCCCAGGTGGTAGTGTCTGGGGATCTCACATAGATGTACCTCTTGTTATAGGTAATGCAAGCACTCAGTTTGGAAGTTCATTGGATTTAGGAAACGGAGCTCAGAACGATGAGCAGGGATGTTTTCTGTTTATTCTACTTGAAAATAATTACCTGTGTAAATAAATACCTCTTCTTTATAAAGTTCTTTGTCTTTTATCCTGGCTTGCTCCCAGAACTTGCTTTGTTTTGGCAATAAAAAGTAATATATATATATATATATATATATATATATATATATATATATATATATATATACACACACACACACAGTGGCTTGCGAAAGTATTGACCCCCCTGGGCATTTTTCCTATTTTGTTGCCTTACAACCTGGAATTAAAATGGATTTTTATTTGGATTTCATGTAATGGACATACACAAAATAGTCCAAATTGGTGAAGTGAAATGAAAAAAATAACTTGTTTCAAAAAATTCTAAAAAATAAATAACGGAAAAGTGGTGCGTGCATATGTATTCACCCCCTTTGCTATTAAGCCTCTAAATAAGATCTGGTGCAACCAATTACCTTCAGAAGTCACATAATTAGTTAAATAAAGTCCACCTGTGTGCAATCTAAGTGTCACATGATCTCAGTATATATACACCTGTTCTGAAAGGCCCCAGAGTCTGCAACACCACTAAGCAAGGGGCACCACCAAGCAAGCAGCACCATGAAGACCAAGGAGCTCTCCAAACAGGTCAGGGACTAAGTTGTGGAGAAGTACAGATCAGGGTTGGGTTATAAAAAAATATCCGAAACTTTGAACATCCCACGGAGCACCATTAAAGCCATTATTAAAAAATGGAAAGAATATGGCACCACAACAAACCTGGCAAGAGAGGGCCGCCCACCAAAACTCACGGACCAGGCAAGGAGGGCATTAATCAGAGAGGCAACAAAGAGACCAAAGATAACCCTGAAGGAGCTGCAAAGCTCCACAGCGGAGATTGGAGTATCTGTCCATAGGACCACTTTAAGTCGTACACTCCACAGAGCTGGGCTTTATGGAAGAGTGGCCAGAAAAAAAACATTGCTTAAAGAAAAAAATAAGCAAACACGTTTGGTGTTCGCCAAAAGGCATGTGGGAGACTCCCCCAAACATATGGAAGAAGGTACTCTGGTCAGATGAGACTAAAATTGAGCTTTTTGGCCATCAAGGAAAACATTATGTCTGGCGCAAACCCAACACCTCTCATCACCCCGAGAACACCATCCCCACAGTGAAGCATGGTGGTGGCAGCATCACGCTTTGGGGATGTTTTTCATCGGCAGGGACTGGGAAACTGGTCAGAATTGAAGGAATGATGGATGGCGCTAAATACAGGGAAATTCTTGAGGGAAACCTGTTTCAGTCTTCCAGAGATCTGAGACTGGGACGGAGGTTCGCCTTCCAGCAGGACAATGACCCTAAGCATTCTGCTAAAGCAACACTTGAGTGGTTTAAGGGGAAACATTTAAATGTCTTGGAATGGCCTAGTCAAAGCCCAGAGCTCAATCCAATTGAGAATCTGTGGTATGACTTAAAGATTGCTGTACACCAGCGGAACCCATCCAACTTGAAGGAGCTGGAGCAGTTTTGCCTTGAAGAATGGGCAAAAATCCCAGTGGCTAGATGTGCCAAGCTTATAGATACATACCTCAAGAGACTTGCAGCTGTAATTGCTGCAAAAGGTGGCTCTACAACGTATTGACTTTGGGGGGGTGAATACTTATGCACGCTCAAGTTTTCTGTTTTTTTGTCTTAGTTCTTGTTTGTTTCACAATAAAAAATATTTTGCATCTTCAAAGTGGTAGGCATGTTATGTAAATCAAATGATACAAACCCCCAAAAAATCCATTTTAATTCCAGGTTGTAAGGCAACAAAATAGGAAAAATGCCAAGGGGGGTCAATACTTTCGCAAGCCACTGTATATATATCTCTATCTCTTTGGTTACATGCTCATTTTTTTTTTCTTTACATAAACGATATGATTTATATTGGACTGGAATTCTGCCAAGCTGCAGAAGAACATTGGTGTTTATCTCTTTACAGTCTACATGTTAGACTCAATAGTTAAGTCTTCACTACAAACACACAAGCAGACCCATTGTTGAATTTTAAATAAAAGTTCTCGCCGCTGGATTAATACTGGCAAACTCATATTTAAATGCTAGATTAGACTTTAGAAAAAGATCCACGTCTATTCATTTAGTCTACTGCCGTTTCAGATCGCGTATTTATTTTGGTTAGATTACCAGCTCCACTTAAAATAGTAAATGTTTACACGTCACAGACAAGAGAATGTATGATGTATCTGACCTGTCACACCAGCAGCTGGAAGTGGCCTTGTGTACTCCACTGGGCAATCATTCACACATTCACATTACACTTCCTACAGTCAACAGCATGTTAACTTGTATTAAGCAGACAGCTTAATTATAATGTTATAAGAAGTTGGGCGAAGTGGAAACTTCAAAGATCTCACTCCCGGCTACACAGCTCTGCTTTTAATAGTACACAATTTTTCTAGGAACAGTAATCTGCATTTGTGTATTCATGAATGTAGATCAGCATTCTAACACCAGATAAGAAGAATACTTGTTCATGTACAATATGCACAGAAATACCAAAGGGGAACATGGCCGTTCTTATTATCTTGCATGATATACAGTGCCTATACAAAATCTACACCCGCTTGAATTTTTTTCACATTTTGTTGTGTCAGTGCCTCAGAGTTTCATGCATTTAAATGAGGATTTTTTTTCCACTTATCTACTCACCATACTCCACACTGTTAAAGGGAAAAAAGTTTTTATTGAGAAAAAAATTATATATTAAAAATAGAAAACTGAAAGATCATAAGTGGATAAGTCTCCATCCCCTGAGTTAATCTTGGAACAGCTGTGAGTCTGTTGGGATAGGTCTCTACCAACTTTGCACAACTAGATTTGGCAATACTTGACCATTCTTCGTTACAAAACTGTTCAAGCTCTGTCAAGTTCCTTGGGGAGCGTTGATGGACAGTAATCTTCAAGTCATGCCACAAATTGTCGATTGGATTTAGGTCAGGTCTCTGGGCCACTCATGGACATTTCCCTTTTTGTTCCTTAGCCACTCCAGTGTAGCTTTGTCTGTGTGCTTTGGGTCGTTGTCATGCTGAAAGGTGAACTTCCGTCCCAGTTTCAGCTTTCTTGCAGAGGGCAGCCGTTTTTCCTCAAGGACTTCTCTGTACTTTGCTCCATTCATTTTCCCTTCTATCCTGACAAGTGCCCCAGTCCCTGCGGATGATGAACATGCCCATAACATGATGCTGCCGCCACCATGCTTCACAGTAGGGATGGTGTGCTTTGGGTGATGCGCTGTGTTGGGTTTGCGGCAAACATAATGCTTTGCATTTAGGCCAAAAATTTCCATTTGAGTAATGGCTTCCTTTTTGCCACCCTACCATACAGGCCAGATTTGTGGAGTGCTTGGGATATTGTTATCGCATGCACACTTTGACCAGTCTTGGCCTTAAAAGCCTGTAGCTCTTGCAAAGTTGCCATTGGCCTCTTGGTAGCCTCTCTGATCAGTCTCCTTCTTGCTCGGTCATCCAGTTTGGAAGGACGGCCTGATCTAGGCAGAGTCTTGGTTGTTCCATACACCTTCCAGCGTCAAAATGTCAGCACTGGTGTACAGACATTAAAATTTGTCCCTTTTTTTATCTGGACTAATGAATTAAGTATACATTGCAAGTTACCATGTGTGCTCTCACAAGTTTTTACTTTCCCAGGGGAGTCCATTCAGCGAAGTCGCCAAGGGTAAGCAGTCAGTTTTGATCCATTGTCCTGCTGTGATTGAGCACCTGTGACTGTTTGAAGTGTACCAGCAGAAGCACGAGGCACACTTGGATATATATATATATATATATATAAATAAATTTTAAAAAGCTGTCAGGTGTCTCCTGAAAACTAAACCAAATTGAGCCGGACTAACGTGTGATGCATTGCCACTACAGATTGTGACCCACGTCTGCGATGTGAAGTCTACAGCTCTATAACCACACCTGCAGTGTGTGCGGTCGTCGGATTACTGCCCTGTTACACTGGATTAATTCTAATATCCAGGGCTCCAATCCCTGTCAACAGCACCAGGACTTCCTTGAAATTCCCTGTTAAAACACATCTGCAGCTCTGGCAGGCGATTCAGCAGGAGCATGACCAGCTTCTTAACAGTCCCTAAAAACAGCTACTGTCGATGGAACTGGAGGCGTTGTGGTCAGGGGTTGAAGCTTTGCCGTTAAGCTTGATTGTGATGATTACTTTGTTTTTTAAAAGGAGACACAAACAGGTTTCTTCTTTTTAAACATTGCTGTGTGGAGGCTAATTCAACACACTGTCATGCCTTTCACCCCTAAAAGGCCTGGGTTCAATTTTGCTAAGATCTTCCTATTACTATTGTTTACTATTGCAAATGAAGTGCACCCAACACCACACTATACAAGATGCTGTGAGCACACATATAATCACATGTTAGTATAACTGTAATGAGTAGGACACATTCTTCAGGTTAGAATGACCCTGAGCACAGTACTGCCTTTTACCTCTTGACATTACAAAGATATTACAACGAGAAAGAGATTTTAGAACTACTGTCGAATCCAAAAAGAAAATCATAATTACTACTGATGTAGAAGAAAACAATTCAGCAATTAAAATTTTACAAATTCCAGGGGATTAAAAATGACAGAATTCTCCTATTTACAGCCAATAAATTTATCATGGTACCAGATAGCATTCAATAAAAGTACTTTCTAGAAATATTTTAATCTCTTGATGTCGTGCTTCATGGTGCAGGGCTCAGTGAAACAGTGTAACACACAGAGATTAATAACTGTAAAGGGAATGTGTAGCTTTGTTCCTACAGCCCATTAGCGATTATCCTACATATACACTCATCCTTGCAATCAACTGTAAAAAGGCTTTTAAAAAAGGTCATGTTTTATTTTCTTTAGTGTATAATAAGAAGAAGGCGCATGTTCTCATCTGCTGGCTGTGTAGATGACTGACCTCGAAGGCCATTGATCATGTTAATCAAAACAGCCTGCACACATAGTTTACAAAACTACAAGCTCGTCTTCTGATAACACTACAGATGGTCAGTTTCATTTCAAATGTACATCTTCAGATTTAATAAGGCAGTTCAAGAGTTTACACTTTCTGTGTTTAAAACGTTCCTCTGCAGAGCAGGCAGACGTTCACCACCAAGCGATGATGCAGTGTGCTGGCTTCTCGATATATTATTATTATTATTATTATTATTATTATTATTATTATTATTATTATTACCAATAATAATAATAATAATAATAATAATAGTCACACTTTATGGTTAAGCTAATAATAATAATAATAATAATAATTAGTCACGCTTTATTTTAAAGGGCACTTTTTTGTTTACTAACTTAACTAGTTTACTAATTATTTGTTAGTTCATAGATATTCATGTAATAAATAACTTATAATAAAATAAAGCCTGATCTCCTTTGCTAATCATTAATACAGTAACATCTTTAAAAAAGTGCCTCTAAGCAAACTGAAGCCCACTTCAATGATATTATTAGCAGGGATCTTGTTTTTGCTGTTTTAGTTTAGAAACAGTTTACTACATATTCATTTACTATTAATAAATAAAATAAATAAATAGCAAAGGTGCTTTGTGAAATGATTTTCATAGGTATTACACAAGTACAACCCGCCCTCTGGACAACCTGCTTTCAGAACCAGCCCTGTGGATAAACTGCTTTCAGAAGCAGCCCCGTGGATAAACTGCTTTCAGAACCTTCCCCGTGGATAAACTGCTTTCAGAACCCGCCCTGTGGATAAACTGCTTTCAGAACCAGCCCTGTGGATAAACTGCTTTCAGAACCAGCCCCGTGGATAAACTGCTTTCAGAACCAGCCCCGTGGATAAACTGCTTTCAGAACCCGCCCTGTGGATAAACTGCTTTCAGAACCAGCCCTGTGGATAAACTGCTTTCAGAACCAGCCCCGTGGATAAACTGCTTTCAGAACCCGCCCTGTGGATAAACTGCTTTCAGAACCAGCCCTGTGGATAAACTGCTTTCAGAACCAGCCCCGTGGATAAACTGCTTTCAGAACCCGCCCTGTGGATAAACTGCTTTCAGAACCTTCCCTGTGGATAAACTGCTTTCAGAACCCGCCCTGTGGATAAACTGCTTTCAGAACCTGCCCCGTGGATAAACTGCTTTCAGAACTAGCCCTGTGGATAAACTGCTTTCAGAACCCGCCCTGTGGATAAACTGCTTTCAGAACCAGCCCCGTGGATAAACTGCTTTCAGAACCTTCCCCGTGGATAAACTGCTTTCAGAACCAGCCCCGTGGATAAACTGCTTTCAGAACCCGCCCTGTGGATAAACTGCTTTCAGAACCCGCCCTGTGGATAAACTGCTTTCAGAACCAGCCCCGTGGATAAACTGCTTTCAGAACCCACCCTGTGGATAAAATGCTTTCAGAACCCGCCCCGTGGATAAACTGCTTTCAGAACCCGCCCCGTGGATAAACTGCTTTCAGAACCCGCCCCGTGGATAAACTGCTTTCAGAACCTGCCCTGTGGATAAACTGCTTTCAGAACCCGCCCCGTGGATAAACTGCTTTCAGAACCAGCCCCGTGGATAAACTGCTTTCAGAACCCGCCCCGTGGATAAACTGCTTTCAGAACCAGCCCCGTGGATAAACTGCTTTCAGAACCTTCCCCGTGGATAAACTGCTTTCAGAACCAGCCCCGTGGATAAACTGCTTTCAGAACCAGCCCCGTGGATAAACTGCTTTCAGAACCCGCCCCGTGGATAAACTGCTTTCAGAACCCGCCCCGTGGATAAACTGCTTTCAGAACCCGCCCCGTGGATAAACTGCTTTCAGAACCCGCCCCGTGGATAAACTGCTTTCAGAACCCGCCCCGTGGATAAACTGCTTTCAGAACCCGCCCCGTGGATAAACTGCTTTCAGAACCCGCCCCGTGGATAAACTGCTTTCAGAACCAGCCCCGTGGATAAACTGCTTTCAGAACCCGCCCCGTGGATAAACTGCTTTCAGAACCAGCCCCGTGGATAAACTGCTTTCAGAACCAGCCCCGTGGATAAACTGCTTTCAGAACCAGCCCCGTGGATAAACTGCTTTCAGAACCAGCCCTGTGGATAAACTGCTTTCAGAACCAGCCCTGTGGATAAACTGTTTTCAGGTTTCCACATCATTCATTTGAAGAAAAAAAGACCAACAACCAAACAGTTTAAAACTCTAATCTCTTAATCTAGGGCAGGGGAATTCAAATTGAAATCCATCATTTTAGCATCGTGTTTCATTTAAACATCTTAATTTTTGATTATTGTCCGAGGTTCCCGTAGTCAAGCAGCAATCAGTATCACACACATTATTGCATTCTTCTGCTGATAATAAACATATTATGACAGCAGCGCTTTCAACCATATAACTGGGGAATGAATATAAAAACAGCCGCCCAAACACATGGGATCTCCACTATCATATCGGACACTGTCACCTATATATAGCTTTACCGAGCACTAAAACACAGGTCTGAGATGTATTAAGTATAGGCTTCAAAATCCAAAATAAACCAAAGCCCTCGGAAGTCAAGATCAACGTGCTTTTCCTAGACATGTTAAAAAAAAAGAAAAAGCAGATATGCAGTCCATCGGTTTATGATGATGTGTTTTGTAGGTACAGTATCTAATTAAGAAGGCAATCAGGGGTACTTTTTTTAAAGTTGACTATGGACTGGAAAAGGGTTACACTAACCAATTCTTACCGATATGAGGATTTAAAAATATATATTTTGCAACCTGCTATAATTATTACTTTGGCCCTTTTGAAAATAAAAATAATAAATACATACATAAATAAATCACACCTTGAGTCAGGAATTCCAATATGATTTAAATATTATTTGTTATTGAATTCCAGTGATCAATTAGTTCATGATCGAATAAGAGAACAATCCCTACAACCGCTCCTGTCCCGTATCTGTGACAATCTTGATCATGATGAATTTGAGAGCCCTGTCTCACAACCACTAAACACACTGCAGCTCAAACGGACAGTTTTCAAATCGCTCACTAGGGGGCTCCGTCACAGCAACTAGGCTGGAGGCCAAATCCATACAGCAACTTTAACCAAACCAAGGAGAGTGGTCTGGGGTCGTCATCAGATATCAGTGGCAATACACTGCAACACTGTTTCTGGAGCACACATACATGTGCATGCAATGACTATTTTACAAATAATCTTACTAATCTTAAATAGCTTACTTTCTCAAAGCAACTTGGAAAGGGATTTGAAAGTGTCTGTGCATGGAGAAACAGGTATTGGTTTGCTGTGGGATTGTTAATATCTGGAACTGATCAAGTGACTTTATACATTCAGTTGCAGAGTTATGGTCACTGCCCTGGGCTGCCATTATTACCCCTCTCTGATCTGTACATGTTTGTGTTTTGAGCAGGTGTATCGGGAAGGTGTCTCTGTCCAGTGCATGTGTGCTGTAGCAGTGCAATGTAAATGCATGGAAACACTTACCAGATCCAGAGTTGAATTTAGTTTCAGATCTGTAAAATAAAATAGAGCTTATTACACAGTACGTAGCAAGGTGTTCTTCAATAGAGCTTATTACACAGTATGAAGTGCAGTGTTCTTCAATAGCTTATTACACAGTATGTAGCACAGTGTTCTTCAATAGAGCTTATTACACAGTATGTAGCACAGTGTTCTTCAATAGAGCTTATTACACTGTATGTAGCACAGTGTTCTTCAATAGAGCTTATTACACTGTATGTAGTGCAGTGTTCTTCAATAGAGCTAATAAGCTCTATTGAAGAAGTATGTAGCAGTGTTCTTCAATAGAGCTTATTACACTGTATGTAGCACAGTGTTCTTCAATAGAGCTTATTACACAGTATGTAGCACAGTGTTTAATAGAGCTTATTACACAGTATGTAGCAAGGTGTTCTTCAATAGAGCTTATTACACAGTATGTAGCAAGGTGTTCTTCAATAGAGCTTATTACACAGTATGAAGTGCAGTGTTCTTCAATAGAGCTTATTACTCAGTATGAAGTGCAGTGTTCTTCAATAGAGCTTATTACACAGTATGTAGCACAGTGTTCTTCAATAGAGCTTATTACACAGTATGAAGTGCAGCGTTCTTCAACTGGAGGCCAGCGGACCATATCCAGTCCATGAGAGCCTTCAGTCTGGCCCCTAGGGCTTGTCTTCTACCACTGTTTTTGAGTAAATGAAGCCATACAGATTTTTATTGTGGGTCGACGTTTTACTATATTGATGCACCACCATTTCTTCATAACATTACTGTGATCTCAGGCTGCATACAAACTTGTCAGCTGTGGTCTTTAAACTACGCACCACACATGCTCGCTTCTCAGTGGTCAGTTTCTTGAGTTACAGCTGGTGAGCTCCAGGATCAGATCAGTGGAGCCTCATCCAGATCATCTTAGTACAACACCTTCTCATGATCCAGATCCAGTGAGCCTAGACCCGATCCCATTTTTTGTTAGTACAACTGGTGTACGGTGAGCATGAAATGTTGCTATTTTCGCATTGATGGTATCAACAGAAAACAAGATACCCAGAACAAGCATTACAAATTTTCTTTTTAGTCCGCACCCCCGTCCCACCAGAGCGCGGACCAGAGAAAACAGTTGCAATGACGGCTTGCCTGTGTTGAACAGTCCCAGCCCTCGTTTACACGGCTTCCCTGTGTTGAACAATCCCAGTCCTCGTTTACACGGCTTGCCTGTGTTGAACAGTCCCAGTCCTCGTTTACACGGCTTCCCTGTGTTGAACAATCCCAGTCCTCGTTTACACGGCTTGCCTGTGTTGAACTGTCCCAGTCCTCGTTTACACGGCTTGCCTGTGTTGAACAATCCCAGTCCTCGTTTACACGGCTTGCCTGTGTTGAACAGTCCCAGTCCTCGTTTACACGGCTTCCCTGTGTTGAACAGTCCCAGTCCTCGTTTACACGGCTTGCCTGTGTTGAACAGTCCCAGTCCTCGTTTACACGGCTTGCCTGTGTTGAACAATCCCAGTCCTCGTTTACACGGCTTGCCTGTGTTGAACAGTCCCAGTCCTCGTTTACACGGCTTGCCTGTGTTGAACCCCAGTCCTCTGTGTTGAACAGTCCCAGTCCTCGTTTACACGGCTTCCCTGTGTTGAACAGTCCCAGTCCTCGTTTACACGGCTTGCCTGTGTTGAACAATCCCAGTCCTCGTTTACACGGCTTGCCTGTGTTGAACAGTCCCAGTCCTCGTTTACACGGCTTCCCTGTGTTGAACAATCCCAGTCCTCGTTTACACGGCTTGCCTGTGTTGAACAATCCCAGTCCTCGTTTACACGGCTTGCCTGTGTTGAACAATCCCAGTCCTCGTTTACACGGCTTGCCTGTGTTGAACAGTCCCAGTCCTCGTTTACACGGCTTCCCTGTGTTGAACAGTCCCAGTCCTCGTTTACACGGCTTCCCTGTGTTGAACAATCCCAGTCCTCGTTTACACGGCTTGCCTGTGTTGAACAATCCCAGTCCTCGTTTACACGGCTTCCCTGTGTTGAACAGTCCCAGCCCTCGTTTACACGGCTTGCCTGTGTTGAACAGTCCCAGCCCTCGTTTACACGGCTTGCCTGTGTTGAACAGTCCCAGCCCTCGTTTACACGGCTTGCCTGTGTTGAACAGTCCCAGTCCTCGTTTACACGGCTTGCCTGTTTTGAACAGTCCCAGTCCTCGTTTACACGGCTTCCCTGTGTTGAACAATCCCAGTCCTCGTTTACACGACTTGCCTGTTTTGAACAGTCCCAGTCCTCGTTTACACGGGTTAAAAGTTAATAGAATTAGGCTCAAAGAGGAAGACTCAATCAAAAAATACAGCACCGTCCTGCATTCAATCTGCATTCAATAACATTTCAATGATCAGGAGCCAGACGTTTCTGCAATTACACACTTATAAAAGTTTACCACAGTATTTTTCCAGTTTTACCATACTTTTTATCATTGACTTCACTGACTCTAGTTTATTAATATGCTTGATCAGGGATTGATTTCTGGCTTATGGTGATTTCAATAATATACCTACACAAGGATAGTTCTGAAATCCAGGGCTAGGTGCAGGGCTGCAGTAAGTTTCTAACCCTAATTGCCAACATGCCAAAAACTGAGTATGAGATGCAGGTAACAGATTCAAAGTTTCAAAAAAAAAAACATGATTACTATTAAACCCAGAGTACTTCGTTCTTCCTGGATCTTTAAAAAAAAAAAAAAAAAAAAAAAAAAGTAACATAGCAAGCAATTTATAGATTTCAAAGGGAAAATATTTAACCTATGTGAGATCATGTTTCTGATATAGGTTAATACTAGCTGTAAATTCAGAGGTCTTTGAAGCTCTCCATTGAGCTGTGGGAAAACTTCAGTTGGGTAATTACTCTCAAGATGCTGCTGATGTCCTGTCAGGCGGAATTAACTTTGCCTGCTCTATCCATGCAAGCTGCAACAGGACAGCGATGTCGATATCTCGCTCTTGAACCAATTAGCGTGCATGCTCCGGTCAGATCTATATCACACACACTATACCGGAGCGCAGCTGCCTCTGTGAGATACCAGGGGTGGGCAGATGGGGCCCTTGCAAGACGATGCAACTTGGACAGCGATCCCTCAAAACAGCCTGAACCAAGCCAGGGATGGGTACTGCCAGAGCAGCGACGGGTCTCATCACATTGAAACTCTCTAGGTGTGCCTGGTACACCTTTACCCTGTCCCTCCCAGTGAATGGAGGCAATACATCAGTAATAAATACCACAAAGAGTATTGCAGGGGCAGGATGTGTCTCAAATAATAATGATAATGCAATAAAACCATGAACTGTAGTTAATATCAATGTGTTGCATTCAGGCTGCATTGATGTGTCAGTGATATGCATTTACCAGCTTGCTAATATCAATGTGTTGCATTCAGGTGCAATAGTGTGCCAGTGATAATGCATTTACCAGCTTGCTAATGCTTCATAAATCATCCGAATATTAAACATTACCTCCTTTCAAAGTATTCAATGTGAAAACACGTGCTTGCTGTAACAAACTGCACACTTGAGACCTATACAGTGAATTCAAGAGCGTGAAAGGCGAGATGAATTGAAATGATTTTGTTGGCTAGAACCACCTAAAAGAGCCGGGTCAGTAAGTAACTTGGTGGGGAAACCAACCTTGTTTTAAATCTCACATACTTACTGGAATAATGGGGCCCCACAAACAACGCATGTGTATGATCCCGCATCTTTCTTGTCGGTGAACTCCCCTTTGAAGGCACTGCAAGGAAGTCAATAAGGAATCTGGGTTAATGCCTGCTGGGAATACGATACAAGATAAAACAACTCACTCAATTCAAAACCCATTCTAGATTCCAATCACAAATCGGCAGAGTCAGGACTGACAGACTGAAAACTACAATTCAAGTTTTAAATTATTATTAAAAGTTATATACAGGGTAATTCATAAATAAACAACATGCCACTGGAACATCAGAGTTTGATCAAATTAACCCCTTCTTGCTCATGTATGAAGTCCAGGGCAATGAGCTGAATACTGTACAAGGCAAGAA
The DNA here is from genome assembly GCF_017654505.1 of Polyodon spathula. Classification (NCBI taxonomy): domain Eukaryota; kingdom Metazoa; phylum Chordata; class Actinopteri; order Acipenseriformes; family Polyodontidae; genus Polyodon; species Polyodon spathula. The sequence continues at coordinate 48,456,877 of NC_054541.1, read as the reverse complement.
TAGGGCTCAATGTGCAAACACCACAGCCAACATGCTATACAATGTGCAAGCTAACTGGGATCAAAGAACTATTCCAATATGTTCTGTAATACTGGCTGTAGTTTTATTATGGTGTGCTGTTTGTGAAGAATATATTTGTGCAGGAGAAATGGAAAAAAAAAGTGCCCACCGCCCTAATTTAGAACCACAAACTACTTCGGAGACATGCAGCATTGCCCACATTTAGACTCTGAATTAACTTGGGACAGGGAGACCGCAGCTTTAAGAGAATATTTGGTAAATTAACAATCTATAAGGCCAGAAGGTCATTCGTTTAACACAAATCAGCTGTATTATTTTAACAAAAAGTCTGTGTGCTACGCAGCTTGGTTTTATTATCCTTTGCCCATTTTTACGAGTTTCCCTTTTTTTTTTAATAAAAAACATTTTAAAAGAATGAGCTAATCTTGGGTTAGGTTTGAGCATTAAATCATTCCACTGCCTGAGAACTACACAAGAAAGCTGCTCGGGTGCAAAGAGCAGGGCAGGGCAGGGCACAGCAGGGCAGGGCATGTTGCAGAATCATTGCCAAGAGGCTTTCTGCAGACAGTCAATTCATTATATTGAAACATTAAACCAAGGCCAAATAAATAGGATACCACCTCCACTGAAAAGAGTCTTCATCAGGAGACGACCAGTTACATCACTGATAACTTTGCACCAGAAGTCAATCACAGCCTGGTGCCACAGTGGACGGTATAAATTAGACAACAGAAAAGGCTAGGTCTTGGCATGTTACCGGTGAGCTGTAAAGTAGCAGAGTTCAGCTTTACTCATTGAAGAGAGCCCTGGAAGAAAGCACTCCTTTTTCAGCAGTTCGGGCTGCTATCCAAAGACTACAGCCAAGTGAGAGCAGATACTGAACATTTTTGACATTCCGACTGCAAATGAGCCAATAAATACTTTCTCCACATGTGCTTTGTGATAAAAATAAAAAACAAGCTAAATTATGCTACTCTCTTTTTTTTGGCAACTAGTTTCTTAATACACAAGGAAAACCTTAGAATTCCACTCCTTGGCTAGGAGCCCTTTCCATGGTTTGTTTTTGTTTTTTCTTATTCGAAACAACACTACAAAACCCTTTTTTTGTTCTTTAATCAAGTGCGGAAGAATGGATACAGTAGGTGCACCTGCCTGACCTTCAAACACTGCAAATCTTGCTCTCCTTTAACAAGCAGAGGGAAGTACATGAAGTACATAGAAGGTTCCTTATAACTATCCAAGACAGTGGCAGTAGTGCGGTGTTAGCCTGCCGCCTCACCTCTCGGTCCCTTTCTCCTGAGTAACATGGTACTGCAGGGGTGTCAGCCTTTTCTTCAGCTCCTGCTGGGAGAAGACCACCTTATAGGTCCTTTTATCCCTACATGACCCTGAAAAGAAAAAAAACAAAAACAAAGAGTATAGTTTGAACCTGGATCAACTGCTTTGGCTGGTGGCCACTGCAGACACGTGTTCTGCACTCGCTGGTCAACGGCCCAGCTGAGACTACGGGCCGGTTGTTTAGGAAGAGAGAACTGTGCACAAGAGCAAGGCAAATCCACTGGAATGGTGGCAACGTGCTGCAGCCAAAGCAAACAAGATACGTCCTTACAACTATTCTCATGGTCTGGACAGGGGCTGGCTGTATAAGGCTGGGGGACAATGGCATAATAAAAAATACAAAGCAGAACAGGCGCTGCTGAAGCCACATGGTTTATTAACTTAATGAACGAGCTGAGGCCTCAAACACAGGTTTGTACCGTGCCTATAGAAAGTCTACACCCCCTTGAACTTTTTTCACATTTTGTTCTCAGTGCCTCAGTTTCATGCATTTACATGAGGATTTTTTTTCCACTTATCTCCACACTGTTAAGGGGAAAAAAGTTTTTATTGAGAAAAAAATTATATATTAAAAATACAAAACTGAAAGATCATAATTGGATAAGTCTCCACCCCCGAGTTAATACTTGGTGGAAGCACCTTTGGCAGCAATTACAGCTGTGAGTCTGTTGGGATAGGTCTCTACCAACTTTGCACACCTAGATTTGGCAATATTTGATCATTCTTCTTTACAAAACAGTTCAAGCTCTGTCAAGTTCCTTGGGGAGTGTTGATGGACAGCAATCTTCAAGTCATGCCACAAATTTTCGATTGGATTTAGGTCGGGTCTCTGACTGGGCCACTCAAGGACATTTACCTTTTTGTTCCTTAGCCACTCCAGTGTAGCTTTGGCTGTGTGCTTTGGGTTGTTGTCATGCTGAAAGGTGAACTTCCGTCCCAGTTTCAGCTTTCTTGCAGAGGGCAGCAGGTTTTCCTTAAAGACTTCTCTGCATTTTGCTCCATTAATTTTCCCTTTATCCTGACAAGTGCTCCATCCCTGCCGATGAGAAACATCCCCATAACATGATGTTGCCACCACCATGCTTCACAGTAGGGATGGTGTTCTTTTAGTGATGCACTGTGTTGGGTTTTCGCCAAACATAATGCTTTGCATTTAGGCCAAAAAGTTTTCATTTTAGTTTTGTCAGACCACAAAACTTTTTGCCACATGGCTACAGAATCTCCTGAGTATTTTTTTGCATACTTCAAACAGGATTCAAGGTGGGCTTTCTTGAGTAATGGCTTCCTTCTTGCCACCCTACCATACAGGCCAGATTTGTGGAGCGTTTGGGATATTGTTGTCACATGCACACTTTGACCAGTCTTGGCCATAAAAGCTTGTAGCTCTTGCAAAGTTGCCAGTGGCCTCTTGGTAGCCTCCCTGATCAGTCTCCTTCTTGCTCAGTCATCCAGTTTGGAGGGACGGCCTGTTCTAGGCAGGGTCTTGTTGGTGCCATACACCTTCCACTTCTTAATAATCGTCTTGGCTGTGCTCCAAGGGATATTCAAAGCCTTTGATATTTTTTTTATACCCATCCCCTGATCTATGCCTTTCAACAACTGTCCGGAGTTCTTTTGAAAGCGCCTTGGTGCTCATGGTTGAGTCTTTGCTTTGAAATGCACTACCCAAAAGAGGGAACCTACAGGAACGGCGGATTTATCCTGAAATCATGTGAATCACTACAATTTAACACCGGTGGAGGCCACTTGGTGTGTGATTTTGAAGGCGACTGGTTACACCTGAGCTAATTTAGGATTGCTATTACAGGGGGGTGGACACTTATCCAACCAAGCTATTTCAGTTTTTTATTTTTTATTAATTCTCCACAAATTTCTAGAATATTTTTTTCACTTGGAAGTTGTGGCATAGGATGTGTAGATACATGAAAAAAAACTATTTTAATACATTTTAATTCCAGGCTAAAGGCAACAAAAGGTGAACATTTTGAAAGGGGGTGTAGACTTTCTATAGGCACTGTATATATAAAGTGCCTATAGAAAGTCTACACCCCCTTTCAAAATTTCCTTCAACACTCCCCTAGGAACTTGACAGAGCTTGAACAGTTTTGTAAAGATGAATGGTCAAATATTGCTAAATCTAGGTGTGCAGAGTTGATAGAGCCCTATCCCTACAGACTCACAGCTGTAATTGCTGTCAAAGGTGCTTCCACCAAGTATTAACTCAGGGGGGTGGACACTTATCCAATTATGATCTTTCAGTTCTCTATTTTTAATATGTAATTTTTTTCTCAATAAAAACTTTTTCCCCTTAACAGTGTGGAGTATGGTGTGCAGATAAGTGGAAAAAAATCCTCATTTAAATGCATGAAACTCTGAGGCACTGACAAAACAAAGTGTGAAAAAAATTCAAGGGGGTGTAGACTTTCTATAGGCACTGTGTATAAATACAGAGCCTTGTAAAAGTATTCAGATCCTCTCAGTTTTCACATTTTGTTGCTTTAAAGCTTGCAGTCATGTAGGAATTAATTAAGAAGTAAATAAATAATATGAAATAAAAATGGAAAAGTCACGATTGCATAAGTATTCAAACCCTTTGCTATGGCAAACCTAAATTAATTCAGGTGCACAAAATGACCTTAACGAGCCACTGAATTAGCTGAATGGCCTCTGTCTGTGTGCAATATTAGTGGTTCTCATGATTTCAGAATAAAAACACCTGTCTCTGTGAGGTTCCTTGGTCAGGTAGTGAATTTCAAGCAAAGACTCAACCATAAAAACCAAGGATCTTCCAAATCAGGGATAAAGTCATTGAAAAGCACAGATCAGGAGAAGGGTACAAAAGAATATCAAAGTCTCTGAATATCCCTATGAGCACAGTCTAATGGAAGGTGCATTGTAACACCCAGACACTGCCTAGATTGGGCCGTCCCTCCAAAGTGAGCAGCCAGGCAAGGAGGAAACTGGTGAGGGATGCCACTGTGAGGCCAATGACAACTTTGAAAGAGCTACAGAGTTCAATGGCTGAGATGGGAGAAAATGTGCATCAGTCAACAATACCTAGAACACTTCACAAAAGTAGCCTGTATGGCAGGGTGGCAAGAAAGAAGCCATTAGTAAAAATAAGCAATCTCAAAGCTTGCATGGAGTTTGCAACAAAGAGCCCTCGTGATCCTGCAAAAATGTGGCAAAAGGTGTTGTGGTCAGACAAGACCAAATTGGAACTTTTTGGTATAAATGCCAAGCGTTACGTTTGGCACACACCCAACACAGCACGTCTCCCAGTCAACACCATCCCTACAGTCAAGCGTGGTGGTGGCACCATCATGCTATGGGGATGCTTCTCAGCAGGAACTGGAAAGATTGTTAGGATTGAAGGAAAAATGGATGGAGCAAAGTACAAGCAAATATTAGAGGAAAACCTGTTTCAGTCTTTAGGCTTAAAACTGGGGCTAAAATGTACCTTTCAGCAGAACAATGATCCAAAGCACAAGGCCAAAGCTACACTGGAGTGGCATAAGAATAAGAAAATGAATGTCCTTGAGTGGCCCAGTCAAAGTCCTGACTTTAATCCTATTAAGAATCTGTGGAAAGACTTGAAACCTGCTGTCCATAAGCAAACCCCAAGCAACTTCAGGGAGCTTGAACAAATCTGACAAGAAGAACGGGCACAAATTGCACCAAGCCAGTGTGCAAAGTTGGTAGAGACTTACCCAAAAAGACCTGCGGCTGCAATTGCTGCCAAAGGTGCTTCCATCAAATATTGAGTTGACGGGTCTGAATACAATCAACATATTTCATTTTATTTCTCTTCAGTTTTTGCTGACATTTACAGTAACTTATCTTAACCTTAGAAGTCTTCAGTTTGAGCATTCAAGTTTTGAATAAAAAATTGTTTAAAAAAATGTGTATGCATCAATTTGTAATTTCACAAAATGAAACACCATAGGAAGGAATTTCAGACTTGTTTTTTTCTATTTTTTTGCTGTAAGTTTTTCAAACAACTTTCTTTTCATTAAAAATCACTGCTAGCTTTCGCTTAGAAAAACATTTAATTTGCAAATCTCTGTTGACAAAACCATTGTTTAAAAAAAGATTATACACTACCAGTCAAAAGTTTTAGAACAGCCCCATTTTTCCAGTTTTTATTGAAATTTAAGCAGTTCAAGTCCAGTGAATAACCTGAAATGGTACAAAGGAAAGCAGTAAACTGCCAAAGGTTAAAAAAAAAAAGTTTAGGTTACCAAAAACTGAAAAATAATGTACATTTCAGAGTTATACAAAAATACCTTTTTCAGGGAACAAGTAAAGGGTTAACAACTTACAGCTGTTCTGCAGCAATGGAAGTAAATTAAGCCTTGAAAGTTGATGCTAACAATTCCTACAGGTGTCCCAACTTTTGTTGATTACTTACAAACTCTCCGTCTGTATAAAAGCGGTGTTGGAACAGACTGTGTTACTACACCCTCTTAAGCATTAATTGGACAGTATTGTAATGCAAGAAGTAGTATATTGCTATCATAATGGCGAGAAAAAGGCAATTAACAAAGGAAGACAGACAGACCATTACAACCCTTAAAAGTGTAGGTCTTTCCTTTAGAGAAATTGCAAAGACAGCCAAGGTGTCAGTGAGTACAGTTTCCTACACCATCAAAAGGCACTTGGAAACTGGAAGAAACTCGGAAGGATGGTTCCTCGGTGTGTGACGCCAACTGTCAAACATGGAGGAGGAAGCATGATAGTCTGGGGCTCTTTTGCTGGATCCAGAGTCGGCGACTTGCACAGAGTGAGTGGCACCCTGAACCAAAACGGCTACCACAGCATTTTGTAGCACCATGCAATACCCTCTGGTATACGCCTAGTTGGTCAGGGGTTCATCCTACAGCAAGATAATGACCCAAAACATACCTCCAGGCTATGTCAGAACTACCTTAGAAGAAAAGAACAAGACGGTAGGCTTCAAATCATGGAATGGCCAGCACAGTCTCCAGACTTAAACCTCATCGAGCTGGTTTGGGATGAACTGGACAGAAGGGTGAAAGCAAAGCAACCTACAAGTGCAACATATTTGTAGGAACTTCTGCAACGGTGTTGAGAAGAACTTTCCGAACAATATTTGATTTCCATTGTACAAAGAATGCCACGAGTGTGTTTGGCTGTTATATCTGCAAAAGGTGGCTACTTTAATGAGTCAAAATTTCAATAAAAACTGGAAAAATTGAGGTGTTCTAAAACTTTTGACCTGTAGTGTGTGTGTGTGTGTGTGTGTGTGTGTGTGTGTGTGTGTGTGTGTGTGTGTGTGTGTGTGTGTGTGTGTTTTAATTACAAGGGTAGTTAAAATACCTGCAATTAGAAATAAACAATTCTGACAATTTTTTTTTTTTCTTGCTACTAATTTATGCGTGCTCCCCAAGTATCAGCAACAGAGCTTCCCATCTGTATGTTATTTAGTGCAGGAGAAGAGACTGCAGGTTTAAATTACATGGTATTGGATTGCAATTTCCTAACATTGGATGCTTTTATTAAGAGTGCTCATAGAGCACATGCTCTTTGCAAAAATATTTCATTGCTGTTGGGTCACTCCTGGCTGTTATTTTAACTGCCTTTGTAGATTCAGACTGCAGTATACTCCATAACCCCTTATACAAGAAAATACTTTTTTGTTTTTTATGTCCATAAATGCATATCTGCAAAATTGGTCTTGCTTTACAAGCTCCCTGTTTTTAAGGCTTTGTTGTTGCAGCACACTGAGAACTCCTGGAAGGGTTTTTCAGTTCTGTTCTCCAGCTCGTGCTGATTCTAGTTCCTGTACCAGCACAAGCTCGCTGCCTGAATGTAAGGAAATTGTAACCTATCTGGAACATCCTAGTAAACGAGATGCTCCATCAAAAGAAATTAATTAAAAGGGCATTCAAAGTTAATTTGTTGATCGAAAGCTATTTAACCGCAGGTTTGTCTCCTCAGGTTACTTTTATTAATAATAATAATAATAATAATAATAATATACACTGAACAGTGGCGTTTGCAAAGCTGCAGAACTCCAATGACGAGCTTGGAGAGCGCACGGCTCTACCCCTTTGTTAGCTTCAGTCGGATTCGGGAGGGATACAGATTTCATTTCTGGTTTCTTTGTTTGTCTTTCGAGAACCACTCAAGCAGCATTCACACACATTTTGCAGGAATGTGCCCCGTGTCATACCCTACAAATTATTTGGTTTTGGTGCACTTAGAGGTCACAGTCCAAATTAGCTAAATTTTCCTACATCCTGGCTTCTCAACCTCAAATATAAATATTGTTTCCTAATTGTAAGCGAGGTTTGTTCTTTATAAACCCCAATTGCTTATTTAAAGTTGTCAAAAAAATTTTTTTTTTTTTAATTCTTTGTGTGCACTATTTGCCTGAACTATTAAGCCATTCAAAGTTGAGCCAACAGCAAAGTAAATGTATGCATTATATAAATTACAATGTTAACATTGCATCTGGCAGTTTAGCTACAAATAGATTCAGAATTAATCAAGCTGTCTCTCTGCATCCAGTCCTTAACAGCGCCTTTTACTTCTCTAGTTTTTTTGTTTTGTTTTTATGTAAGCTTCCTGCACATTTCAAATATAAACAAAAACTTAACTGTATGTTCTTAACGGTTATATAAGTACTAATGCTGCCAGCCACAGTTGTTGTCATTCTATATTAAAATTTTAGGGCTGACCTTCTTTGACGATTACTTATGGATCCACACAAGAACATTTCAAATGTAGTTATGTATTGCACTTTTTTTTTCTCCTTTATAACTCAATTCTCAAAGCCATTTTACTCCAAATCGTCATTTGAGCAATTTTTTTCAGAAAGAAAAACACACCCAATAAGGTCGCCTAACTCAGACCGTTAAATAGGGAATTGTACGCACTTGTTTCTAATTCGTTTTAGAATCTCAATTGATGTTCTTTCTCCTTTTCAGGAAAAAAAATGTGTGTATGACAATTTGGGGTATAGAGCTTGAAAATCAAGTCCCATATTGTGCAATGGGTCGCCATAATGCCATGAGGCACTGTAGTACTGAACATGCCTGCATAAGAATTTTTTTATAAACTCCACTTTTTCAGGAGAGACATATATTGTATCCTTTACTCATTATTGACAGACACTACAATGCAGGAAGTCAAACTCAGAACATCATTAAGGAAGGCTAGGAACCTAGAACACAACGTATACCATTCACACAGGTGTTAGTTTGTAACAATCCGGCAACACTGTGCTGCATGCAGGTAAAATGTGAAGCAAGCAATGCACCTCACATACAAAGTGTAAAACATGGCCTTATCAAAACAATGGGAAAAGCCCCAAATTGCAAAACACAACAAAGCACAATGTGATGCTCCAAGTGTCTGGGAGGTCTGTTGCAGAAAACACACTGAAACAGTAGCCTACATTAATGTATAAAAACCACACACACACATTGTTTGTGAAAGCATGTCGTGGTGCTGTGCACACTCATTCTGATGAGATGCAATACTATCCTATCAGAAAAACTAGTCTGGAGGAGTTAACAAAATAACATTTCTATTTGTATTATATACAAGGAATACTGAAAGAGAACACTTTATAAAGTATTTGGTAACACTTTAAAAGAAGTGTCTGTAATTCCAATGTAACTAACACATGATTTCCTACTGATTTCAAATGAAATTCCCATCGAATTCAAAAGTCATGACATACTTTTCATGACTTCATAACATTTCCCTTAATGCACATAAAATAATTATGAACAGACACTGGTTTTTTTTTTGGTTTTTTTTGGTATTGTGACTGGGTACCCAAATTACAATGCATGTCTGTCTCATTACAGCGCTGTGAATGTTTCATAAAACGAAACGAACCTCAAACACCAAGCCAGCGCCATCTGCTGGAACATTCTTACTTCTGCTTCTTTAGTACTTCAAAGGAACTGCAAAGACGTCTATCGACTAGGAAGTAAGCCTAAACTAAATGATAATGCGGTTTCCTGACTATAATCACATGCCATATTCGCTATCTCTTGGTTACACGTGTCTGCCCTTAACAAGACTGAGATTTATTAAGTCACGTCCCAATTAGAATCTAGGAGATGAACAGCATTCACAATCTGTAGCAATCTTCCCATGGTGAAATATTTGACCATCAACACAGGGATATTTATTACATGATGCAGGCAGTGCCTGCTTAAGAAGCATTCTTAAGAGAAAACAGAAGCCACTGAATAGAGATATGTATGAAGAACAGAGCTGGAAGAGAACAAACGTGTCTGTAGAAGAAAAGCCAAAAGCTGTCGAGCAAGTGAAAAGGGGAGCTGCAAGTGGATGCTGCTCGTGATTTCTAGGGTGACGAGTCACAATAGGATACAGACCTATCACAACATACACGTGAATACGAACAAGCAGAGAAAAGTAACAGATTACTTTCCACAGGTGAGCTGACTGTCTGTAGGCTGCACTACAGCCTTTAGCTTTTACTCATGTCATTTTTTTTAGCAATACAGTAGTTACTACTGGTGCAGTATGTAATTTGCCCATTTTTCACTAAATCTGAAAAGCAATAAAGTACATAAAAATATATTACAGTTACATTATTTGTTAGCTTATTTTTTGTACGTGTCTCGATATATCGTGCTCTCGTTATACTGTACATATACACTGGACCCCAACACCTATGATAAATTGGGGGGGGGGGGGGGTTACTCTACTTTTAAATCAGCTTTGAATGTGACATGCTTGCCAACTACTCCAGCAAAAATGGACTGAAAAGAAACCATTAAAAGAGGACAAGGAAAGTGAGGCAGGGAAGCACGTCAGTGTCGCGCAGGCTTCAGTGCACAATGCTTCATCTACTGTATGGGACTCGGAGCACAGCGCAACACTAATATGCTTCCCCACCTCAATTCCCTGCACACTGATGAATCTTTTAGACTCATTTTTTGCAGGAATGCTTTTTTAAGCATTGCAATGATGCGAGCCACAATACTATAGAGAACACACCTAACATGATATTAAATCAGTATTAGAAAAATGTACAGGATATACATTCCTTTAAGGTTCTGAATGGCCTATAGTTTTCTGCAGCAGAGTCATCACCCACTGGCTTGTGTTAGGGTTCTGGTTTGCATAACACAACAAACAGCACCCATTCAACCTGAGGGGAGCCCACAGGCTCGCAGGGGCACTGGCTGGTTTTTTGTCACCAAATGCAGCAGGTTGAATGCAGACATCACTGGGGTATCCCCACCAGCAAAGAGGAAGGCAACGAGGGGTTTGCAGCTACAGGTAGGGAGAAGAGAAAAGGAAAAATACACAAGTCAGTTTTGGTTAGAAAAGGCAATTTAAAATAATATATTACTTGAGATAAACATAACCTTGTGGTATTGCAGTAAATCCATTGAATGCATTGTTCTACCTGGTTAGTATAAAGTACTGAGAGGGTTAGGGAGTACAATGGAGATATGAAAGTAACCATTCCCCATAAACATCCAACTTGTTTTCATTCCATGCAAAGGTAGAGTGACTTCAGCCAGTGATGCTGACACTGCAGTCTCCCTGTTCTGTAATTCTTTGGAAAGAAAGAAGTGTCCCGAGTGCTGTAACCCTCTGAAGTTTCAAGTAACACGAGCATGTTACAGTGGAAGCAGATATTTCACACGGTGCGTTCGATCTGAAGAATATCTGAAAGAAAGCCCATTATATTAGCATGTTTGAAGCAGGGCATCTATGACGATGACTTTACAAAAAACAAGCAGAAAAACAAACTCCAGTCTGTTATTATAAATAGAGAAAACCAGCGGGAGACAGGCAGCAGCCGCGCACGGTGTGTTCTCAGAAGAATCGTTCAATCTACAGTAAACACAACACCATTTTCACAAATGCCCCTGAATCAGGGAAACTGAAAAGGCCCTCAGCTCAAGCCTGGCGCAGTACTACAGGAGCCGTGCAGTGCTTGCTGTACAGCACCTAGTTAAGACAGCGTGGAAATGCAAGTGTTCAGTGAAAGGGGTCATTACCTAGACAAGCGGCAGTCCTACTGAATCCCCGCAGCTCATCATTATACGTCTTCCTAGTCTGTCTCAGCAAGTACAGCAGTACCAGCCGGACTGAGAGCCTACCAGCCACAGCCATCTGGCCTGTCACAGCTGAGACAGCGGGGCAGCGACAGCACTGCAGGAAGAGAGGCACTGATGTCACTCTGCAGATCAGCCATTCCGCAATCAACCAGGACCAGAGCCTCAGCAAAGGGCCCCCTGAGGATTCACCGTAGGTGATGTACGGGACTGGAGGTCACACTGCACGAGCAGCAGCAAGCTGGAGTGTATGTGGAATGATCTCCATCTAGTGGTGACAGCTTGCCAAAGCACAGGTGGGATAAGTAATGCAGTGAATGAGGGAAACACATACAGAATTACATTAATTCAGCAGTACAGTGCTGTGTAGTTAGTATTAAGCAACCTTTCATTGCACTCCCACATGCTGGTTCATATCCCTGATTCCAATACAAACCTGTTTACACGACCCCAAATCAATCTGATAACACTTTATTCGTTCTTCATTGGCTACATACAATCTATTGACATGCTTTAAATTGTGCTGTTAACACTTACAGACTGTAAATTAGGGTATATCTGTTTAGTTGTAGAACCCATACAGCATGGTGTTAAATACTGAGGAGGGCTGTTCCTTTGCAAACGGACATTCACAACCTCTGTCTGCTGTAGGCAGTAGCAGAAGGGTGCTGGATTAGCTCATAAAATGTGACAATAAGGACTTCAGCCTTCAGCTGAAACTACTAACAAGGTCTGGTTTCTAAGTAGAATGCACTGAAGGGTAAACCACGCAATGATATTTTTAACATACAATTGAGCCTGGTTGTCTGGAAATTGCAGCTTTAACAGGGCCGCTGTTTGAATGGAGCACGCTAACATAACCCCTTAATGAATAATGCGGCTCTAAAGAAAGACCTTTTAAACTGCAACCTTAGAACATCAAAGAGAAACCTGCCCAATGAGCATGGTGTTCGTGCAGCGGGGGGGGGCCTCGTCAGCACACCAAGCTTCACAGCCGACAGCAGCTCAGTGGAAATGGGGTGGATATCAAACTGCTTGCGATCCCTGGTTTATTTTGAATCACATGATTGATAGATGTCCAGTTATTTAGCTTTTCTGTATGAAAAGTCGTTACACACTCTTAAAAATAAACGGAAGAGGACGAAGAAGAAGAAGAATTTTACCTTAGTTTGACGACATATCTCATTGTGTAAGAGGTATTTACATTTTTTTTTTCACATTTAAGAAAGTTTCAGACTTTTAGTACTGGTACAGATGGTAATTCTAAGTGATTTAGTTTTGCCGCTGCAATATGGTGAAAACAGCAAAACTCTTGGAGCTGTATAGAAAGTTTTTCTAACTTGTACGAGGAACTATTGTTCCTCTCAATAAGGAGGGAGAACTATAATAAGACTAAAGAAAGTAAGAAAACTATTCTGTTTGGAATAAAAATAAATAAAATTTTGACTTTCCGCTGATTAACGCATAAATAGGCCTAACAGTTAAACAGGACCACAAATGTTAAGACAAATGTTTGTTTTACACAAGCTGGTTTAGCTGTGTTGTTAATACCAGAAGAAAAAGGGGCCACACTCACAAAGCTTTTTCAAAGTGTGTTTTAATGAATGCAGTCAAGTTTTATATTCCCATAACTGTTCTGGACTTTACACAGGTTCATGAGCTTTGTGAATGGAGCCCTATGATGATAAATTCACTGATGCAGTACTAGCTTCCAACACAAGGCGGCAGAGTTATCAACAAAACACCCTACAGTTCTGGAGGCTTACAGAAGATGAAACATGCCAAGCCTCGACATAACCTACAGACAGTTAGTATGGGAACCAGCATTTGCTCTTTGACTTCCCACAGTTACACGACCCTTGCTGAAGCACAGAATAAGGCACCTGCTCTTTCTGCCAGTATATTTAAACTAGAGCTGGAAGTTTTCATGAACAAAAACAATGCATCCCCGGGGGCATAATGTAAAGTGGAATGGCATATCTGATGATGGATTGGAAAAGAAGATCTTTATCATAGACTGCCCCTCTTAATGAGTCTCACCTTGATCATGTCAGTGAAATGGGTTTAAATTTGTTTAAAGGCATTTTTAAAAAGACAGCATTTCTGTATATTATATAATAGAGGTATATATTATAAAACAAGTGTGATATCTCTGGCATTTACTTTCATTGAGATTCCAAAAGTCCTGTTGTAATGACAGGCCCAGATGCTGGGTGTTATAACAGACAGTTCCCACAAGCCCATGAAAACCTACATGCTGGGTATTAATAGCTTGAGAAGCATAACAGCATTGAGCGCTAGTTATTGTGATTAGTATTGTATATGTTTTTAAATGTTGCTACCAAAGCAAAATGTGCAACCACCATCTATCAAACCCGAGGCAGCTACTGTAAATACGAAGAATGCTTTCAGTAACACTCATATACTGTAGCAGTGGCTTCAGCAGTGATCAATTTGAAAACCATTTCAATATTGATCTCCCCATATAAGGAATTCATGCCCCCAACCCAGACAAAATCACATAAGCAGGACAGGCTCAGCTGCCCTCTTGACCTATTTCCTAACCTTGCTCCTAATCTGCAAAGACACGTGTGCCAGTAGTGTGAATGAACCGAGATCAACCCTCAACAGAATAAACCGGTTTGACGAATTCCAAATCCGCTGCTGCAGAGAAGAAACACGACCCAAGCACTGACCTCTCCTGGGGGCTGCCAGCTTTGCAGCTTTTATCTGTATCCGATTTTATGGGTCCCGTCCCCCCCCCCCCGGGTGCGTGGGCAGTTATTACATCTCAGAAATCGCTTTCTGCTTGTATCGCTTTGTAACAGTGGCTTAGTTTCCAATATTATTTTCCGTAACAGAATTTATAAACGACTGCAGCAAGAAACAATATCAAGTAAAGTAACCAAAGCATAAAATTATGTCTGAAATAAACACAAAACAAATAAATGCATAATTCATCTGTAATTGAATAATTATATGGTTTAATCACAATTACAATTAAACAGGTGTGCCAAGGCTCCACTGCAATTACAGTTACATTGTATTTGCAAATAATTACGAATTGCACAATCCCAATTGTAACTGGCCCCTGACCTGGTGTGTGCACTCCTCTGCAGCAGGAAGCTGCCCCTAACCACTGTCCAACTATGTCTAAGGGGGGGGGAATTATTATCCTCATCTTTCCCTCCTGCTTGTCATACAGCCATGTCTCTATGCAAGAACACACTGGGTTTAACTGAAAGCCCGGACTGATCAGTCTTTGAAAGAGACATGATAGTGGGAGCAAGACTATTCAGAGTATAACTATTCAATTGCTATATTAAAGCCCACCTTGGCAAGCAGAAAGGAAACATTCCATGAGAATTATCACGAGACAAGTCATCAGTCTCTCCCGACAATACGCAGCCTGATTAATAGCTGTCTTCTTGGGCCTCTGTCTTTCTAGAAGGTGTGTGACATGGCGATCCTTCATTTCCGTGCGGTTTGGAATGCTGTGACAAGCCAGACACCCACCATCACGCCTATGTCAAACTAAACACTGGCTTCTGTTCATGTATCTGCTGCAAACCTGTTACCAGCTAGCTGATCTTGCCCTCACATGTTGCAAGTTGCACAAACAGAGCGCTCCTGGACACTGCATGCATGTACACAGTTGAGCTCTTTGCCCTGGCAGAATTAGTCTAAGGAGTCTCGCTCCATCTTTACCTCTTTGCTTTCTCTGGCATAAAATAGCTTATGAACCAGTAGATTAAATGCAATGTAAACCTCACAACACCCCACTATACTGGACTATACGGCACCCAATTTTTCTAGTACTTGCATCAGCTTGCTCTTGCACTAAACTACTCCATACCCTGCTGTATTCTACTATTGCTCTTCATTATAACTACTTCCTGTATCTTGTGTTTGACTTTACTCTTATAGGTGTCCATGTTTTTGTAATTGCTCATTTGAAATCATTCTCATCCATTCAGAACCATCTCTTACATGTAATTATTTACTGTAATCTCTATTTTGCTCTTATTTGAAATTTATCTTTATGTTACCGATTTTACTGTACTTTGCAACTGCTCTTATCTGTAATGTGATATTCTGAAATGTGATATTTTGTACTGTGATATTTTGTAACAATTGTAAGTCGCCCTAGATAAGGGCATCTGCTAAGAAATAAATAATAAATAAAAATGTAATGCAATTTTTCACATGGTTCTGTGTTCCAGACAGCTACGGTCCAATTACACTTGAGCCACAGTAAATGAGTAAGCTTAAATCTGCCTACACATAAAACACAGCATGTACTGTGTTACGTACTGTATTTACACACAGGGCACTTAATAGGGTTTATCAGAACAGGAACAGACAGTCAGAAAGGTGGCTTACTGTACAGGAAAGAAAGTAAAACACAATGCAGTACCAGGTTAAAGATGGGGGAGCTACTGCAAGTACCCAAGGGTTCAAAAGCTATATTCTCACCTCTTATTTGCCCTTTCTTCTCTTGAAGACATTTTGCTGATGTAACAGGTCGGTGGCTGGGTGTGAAACAGAAACCCACACCGCTAGCAAGCGTCTTAACCACAATGCAAGAGCTGGGCTCATCTATACTGGTGGTTGTAAAGCTCTCAATCTCATCTCATCTCACCTCACCTCACCTCACCTCACTGATGGGGAGCAGGACCTACAACAGAGACGCTGTACATGGATGCTGCGTTTGAAAATGACTGCGCACCCTGAATTGAAAACAAGCAAAGAAACAAAGGTTCTGAGCACAATAAAAGGGGAACCGGTTCTAACAGGTAACACCATGGCACTCTGCATCACACAACTGATCTAGACCAGTGGCACCACTAGAAATAGCTCAGCCTGCTGATAACGAGCCATTGGATTCACAGGAGCCACGTGCCTCTGTCTGGCTTGAACATCTCACATTAATACCAGACCCACTCTTGCCAAAGCCCTCAGTGGCTGTCTGGTCTTTATGTGCACTGGAAAACAATGCATGTTTAAAATAAAGTATTTTGTTCTTGGTTGATACAAAAACTTGATCCATAGGGTGAACTGCAAGTCCAGACTTGCTGTGTTGAGTGTTCTTGCCTTTAAATTAAGGAAGATTATAATGACTAGTATGCACTCGAGGTGACAAGGATCCTTGATCCCATCCTCGGTCTGTTACACACACACACATTAATTTATGTGTGTGTGTATATATATATATACACACACATATACATATACTGAATTACTAGGGCTGTAACAGACTCGGTCATATTCGCTCATCGGTGGTTTTCTATCATAGCCCACAATGTTGTGCTTGACAACACACCCCTAAACGAAAACAACCAGATCCTTGGTTCCATAACGTTATTTCACAAAAGCATTAAGTGCTAGACTAAAGTTACTGTACTAAGTATTGCAACTTGAATGCATTTAGAAGTTCAATAGCGAATCATTTACAAACTACATGACCACATGATGTAACTGTACCAGTGCTTATATATTCAACACAGCGGAATTACCTGTAACGGGTAATACTGTATCATTGTCATTTATATATACACAATAACAACTCACTATACAAAAGCAAACCAGTTCTGTTGTACTCTGGAGCAGAACCATGTACGAACAGAAATATTTTGTAGGACAATTGTAAAGTACGGCACTGTTTCTGCGCAGCGTCAGTACAGTACAAGGAAAGCTCTAGAAATACAAAATTCTATCTACAGCTGAAGCCCCGAACGAGCGCTTTTTGTTTTTTTACTATCCTATCTATAAATATAAGTGTCAGGCCTTACCTTTTGTGAGCGGTGCTGATCAAAGTGAGACGCAGATGCTAATTAAAATATATTCTAGTGACGGTTTCCGCGACGAACCATTACAGCGTCAACCTGGAAAGGGCTTTCACCGCGCCGCTGAGGTAAAGCGAAGAGAGTTCTGGGAAATTCCTCTGCTGGGGAAAGCCATATATCCTAATATGAGCAAGAGCAGGGTCCTGCCAAGGCTGGCAGCCCTGTGGTGCTGGGGCCTGGGACGAGAGGCAGACTCCGCACTGTAATACGCAGCATCTTCAACACAATGTTTTAATTAATTTTTGTTTAAATATACGAATTTCATTGATCTGGGGTTTAAGGTATACATTCTCATTCTCTGCCATCTCTACCAACATATCAAACTGTATGGTTTCATAGCATGCAGCCGCTGTACAATATCTAGGAATTGCAATATGTGGGATCTACCAATAGTTATCCTCTGAAAACAAACTCTGCTGAGTTTCAGTATGTGAACAAGTCAGAACTGCAGATCTCCTGGGGGAAAAAAATTAATGTTACTAAAATGGTCATGTACCAGCAGTCAAAATCCCATCCAGTTACCTGAATCAATTACAGTAATCCACTAAAACCCCCAGAGTCAAATGAGACCTGTTAGAACACCTGTACTCTGAGCTGACTCAGCATGAGGGGTTGGATTAGAACACCTGTACTGGTCATATTGGAGTGGTTATGAATTCTGTTGCCCCGAAACAGAGGCTTTTCAATAAATGCTTCTGCCATTGCACGTAACCATGCTTTCATAAAAAACAAACTACTATTGGGTACCCACTTGCAGTACTGAAGTACTGAGGCAGGTAACAGCTAATGCTTCCTGGAAGTGACACTGGTTCTCACCCATGGCCAAGTATCCCAACCCCTTCCCTAAAGAAACATCTAAAAGGTCAGCATGTTGTGATAATCTCCAAACACACAGACACAAGCACTCCTAAACAATGCACAGGAGATTCGCTCCAGAGAATATATGGTAAATATTTAGTGCAGTTCCTCAGCATGTCTATGCTTTTGCAATATTCCTATACTAATTAGCTGTATGTTTGCATAAAAACAAACAAAAAAGCACATACATAACCTGCTGGGACTGCAAGACTAGATCACTAGAATAGTTTAAACAGGCTGTGGTAGGCTAATTTAAAGGC
Organism: Polyodon spathula; assembly: GCF_017654505.1. NCBI lineage: Eukaryota > Metazoa > Chordata > Actinopteri > Acipenseriformes > Polyodontidae > Polyodon > Polyodon spathula. The sequence goes on along the minus strand of NC_054541.1, from coordinate 48,438,475 downwards.
TCTGAACACCTTCCTTTCTTCAAAGGTGAATTAAACTTTAAATTGACAGCATTCCAGTGAAACTTATAATAGTCCATAGATCCATTTTAAAATCTTTAATACATGACTCACCATTAAAAAACCCTAATAAACCTTTAATTAGTCGTTTTTACAAGACAAGTGACAGTTTAATTTCATTAAAACATCTTAACTTTAAATGTCTGGCTATTATACACCTTCCCATCTGTCTTGCAGGTAGGGATATTGGTCAACTTAACAGTTTATGGAAAATAAGCTGCATAACAGTACATGTTACAATTATATAAGTGTACAGTGTTTACATGGCATACATCAGAAGCAGGAAAAATAGATGCAAAAGATGCAGCTAAATCAAGCATCACCCTTGAAAAATACCACATCAACTTTACATTGACTCCAGCAACAGGTCATAAAAAATTCAGGTGTGCCAAAGTCAGGCCAGAACATATAAAAATATAAACATTACCATGATGCACACAAAATACAGCAAGATTCCTTGCTAGAATTTCTTTTACATAGTATTAGCTCTGAGCAATGAACACAACAGATTAAAAGTTTCACCATCCAACAGTTTATAAACCCAAATACACTCAAGAAATGCAGTGCCAATAAAAAAAAAAAAAAGCACAAAAGGTAAGGCACCGTAAGGTTCTTTGCTGTGGGAAGTGTGCATCAGGTTTCTTACATTTAAAATGTGCATTGTCTGAACAACTTCGTGCTGCAAACACCCAGCATAAACTACACAGTATGTTTATAAACAGTGACCATAAATTTATTTGATGTATATATACCCTCTCGTTCTCATCTGTAACAATATTTGATTACAGGATTTAAAAAAATACACAACCTTGCAAACAACAATAGAAGTTCAACTGAATTCACCAGCTAACCTCATTCGACCTCAAACAGATTGCATTTCACTTGTTCTTTCTTGTTAGTTCAATTAAATAGTTAAGTGAAGTGCTCCTTTCTTGCAGTTTTGAGAATGAATACATGTTCAGCTTCTTTGGAGTTGAAAGATACAATGTGCCAATACATTGGGTCAAGGTCATTATTTTTGTTTGTGTTCCAAAATGGAATAAAGAATAAATGTAATTGATCTCTATGGCAGTTAATGAATGTTAAGTTAACCAGCAAAACTGTTCGGCAACCATTTGTATTATTGCTAATTTCTGTAAATTAGTTCTACTGTACATCGACTATTACTGAACAGGAGCCCCCCCCCCCCCCATACAGTCATTTCCATGTGTACTGTATCATCTCATGATCCCCACCTCTCTACTGGTGTTGGATGTAGGATTTAAATTTACAGATCAGAAAACAGGAAGCTTGTTTGCTTTTATACAAACATTTGTAGAAAAGCTACTGCTGCAGCACCACCGTCATCTACATTTATATACTTCAGCACCCATCGAAGTGGTTGTGCATGCCTTTTTTTTTTTTTTTTTTTTTTTTTTTTTAAAATCATACTTACACCACTATGGGGGATTACATCACCCCAAACATCTTGTAGGAAATAAATAACCACATAATCATACACTTAAAAGCTTAAATAGGGGCAATATTTTAACCAGTTCATGCAGCTAAAATCAACCAAGAGGCTGACAAATACTTTGTTAATTTGGGGTCGATTTCCAAAAATGTGCAACTATAATAGATTATAAATTAGAAGCCTTGTATCTCCTTGGTAATCTTCAGTTGATTTTTATTTGTATTAAAACAAGACTACTTATTTTCAGACATATCCACTGCAACAAGCAAAAAAAAAAAAAAAAAAAAAAATAAAAATTAAAAAATTAGTCCAGGTCCTTCATGCAGAGCTTCTACAATGACCAAATATGTATTCCAACACTTTAATTAAGATTACATGAAGTACTTCGACTGCTCAATTCTTAAGCTGCCTCCTCAGATGCTACCAAACGCCCCCGAAACACTTTCTCCACCTTCCTTAAACGGCCCCAAAGGTCTATTTATAAATGAAATGTTTACATAGAAAACCAAACAGAAGAGGTAAAAAAGGAAGACGGCATCTGCACAGGAGTATCTCAAATGCTGCGCACAGTCACAACTCAGAGGCAGACTCTCAGGAGCGTCCCTGCGAGTTCACTGTGCCAGTGCGCAGACGCAGGTGAGACATTGTGTTCATGTGTGTGTTAGACGCTTTAAGAGGAGTGTTGCAGCTCAGGGCCAGGGGAAAACGCTGGTGGTATCGGTCTAGTCGGAGGTACTTCACTGTTACTAGCTTTCCTGTAAAGAAAAGGAAAGAACTAGTGAACAAACTTCAAAATTGAGGCTAAGTTTATTTAAAAAAAAAAAAAAAAAAAAAAAAAAAAACAGACCACACATGCTTACACGCTGTTAATAAAAAAAACAATCTTATTTAAAAACAGAGACCACCCTCATCCCCATCTCCCACCCCCCAATTCATGCTTGTATTTCTCATTTGAAAAAGTCTGTAAGTCAACACTAAAGATGTCAGACAGCACTTTACAGTCAAGGGTCTGTAAATAGGGTTCTAATACTGCATTAAATTAGTTACCCAAAGCACCACTATATTAACAATGTCATGTTTAACAAACTTGTATATGACCAATAATGCCATTTACATCTAATAGTTCAAAATCTTACCATCAAACCAAGAGCCATGTAATGCCTTAAAAGCCTTGCCAGCATATTCTGCAGAGAGACATTTCACATATACACATCCCTGAAAACGGACAAGGTACAGGGTGTTATATTTCAGAGATAATATCACAAAAAATGAGAACACATATTTAAAAAATGTCAAAACCAACCTCGCGTGAGTTCTTGTCTACAGCAATGTGAACAATTCCATCATTATCGCTGCACTTCTCTAGGATGGCTTCATGAATTGCCAAATGCCAATCCTCTCCAACTTCCCTGTAAGAGACGCACGTATATGGGTATTGCAAGCACTAAACCACATAAACATGAAGTATTTTAATTAAAAGCCTTTGTGGACAAGTCTAGCTATTTAAAGCTGCAGTGCCCACCCCCAATTTTACACTGAAACAGAATTACTTGGTTCAGTGCTTGTGCTCTTTGCTTCTCCAGAAACCAAACAGTTAAAATGTTGGGTGTATGCCCTTACGAGAGGCAAGCTTATCGGCAAAAAAATATTACCAAGTACCCGAAGGTAGACAAACAGCCATTTTCAGAACAAGGAGACTAGAAAGAAAACTGTACAATGCATTATTAAGACCTCATCTTGAATACTGTGTTCAGTTCTGGTCACCTCATTGCTGCTATACAAAGAGTGCAAAGAAGAGCGACCAGAATTATTCCAGGTTTAAAAGGCATGTCCTATGCAGACAGGCTAAAAATGTAATCTGTTCAGTCTTTAACAAAGAAGACCACGCAGCGACCTAATTCAAGCATTCAGAATTCTAAAAGGCATTGACAATGTCGACCCAAGGGACTTTTTCGACCTGAAAAAAGAAGCAAGGATCAGGGGTCACAAATGGAGATTAGACAAAAGGGGCATTCAGAACAGAAAATAGGAGGCACTTTTTTTACACAGAGAATCGTGAGGGTCTGGAATCAACTCCCCAGTAATGTTGTTGAAGCTGACACCCTGGGATCCTTCAAAAAGCTGCTTGATGAGATTCTGGGATCAATAAGCTACTAACAACCAAACGAATAACCTCCTCTCGTTTGTAAACTTTCTTATGTTCTTAAAAGTGCAGGCTTTTAGTATGAGTCTTAAATAAGTAGAAATAATCACTTTGTAAAAGTATATTTACATCACCGCACAGTGTGTTATACTCACATTACTGGATCAAACATGTTGCGGATCTTTAAACAAGGCGTTAAACTGTTAGGAGGAGAGTTTCTCTTGTCAAGGGGGAAAGCTGGTGAAAAGAAGTACAAGGGAACATTATTGCATATTTCGAGTTGGAGGTTTGCTCATTAGAAAGCATGATTAAGGTGATTTACATGCAATACTAATATCTGACCTAATCCAAATACCACCCCCAACTTCACTGGCTATTCCCTCTCTACCCCTTTAATAAACATATGATAGCTATAAAGAGAAAGTTACCTTTTCCCTGCCATACTTTGGATGGCATAACAGATATTTTATCACAGGGAGATGATGGCTGGGTCCATCTCCAAACCAGGAAGTCTGCCCCCCCTAGTCTTTGTGTTTCGGTTCGAATGCGAGATTCATTTGTGGCGAGGAAATTAACTGCTCTGTCCCATACTTTTTTCATTTTCTTCCTGAAATGATTTTCATTAGGAAAAAGCATTTATTTCTGCATATGTCAAACAATATACAAAATAGTCTGCCAACCTTTTCTGAAAAAAAGAAAAGCATACCCAGGTGAATAATGTAACAGGAAATGACAATTACATGTATTGACATCTGTATAATTGATATGACCAGAGACTGTGTGGCAGTGAAACAGGTCATCTTTATTTAACACCTGTAATGGAACTTTATTTAGAATAATTACAGCTGTGAACCAAGCTATTTTAAATGCACATGTCAATATCAGACATCAAGCGAGGATGATGAACTTGTATGTTACTGCATTGATTCAAGTACAGAACCTTGTTTATAAAATACATACCTGGCCTGAGGCTGGACCAGGGAGTCTCGCACATGTGGAATTGGTAGATAAGGCTGCAAGTCTTTGCTTTCCTGGCAAGCTTCATTATGACTTTTTAATGCATCTATTGGGTGAAGGAAAGGAAAGTTACCACAAAAATGAGACTCACTTATATGGATCATTGTTACACTTCATTATATTATATGTCAACCCAGTCACTACACAATTTCCATAATGCACGTTTACAAATTGTTTCCCCATTTGTTAGCAATAGCTATGTTATTCAATGTAGGTTTTAAAATCAATATAACAGATTCACAGCATTACCTATGATTTTTTCCACCATGTCGTACATTTGTCTGGTCTCTTCCTCTTCCTTCCTCCAGCGATACTTCATGTACCACAGAACTCCCCACACAATTCCAATACCTGCAATGACAAAAAACATGTATAATTATAGAAAGGAAAGCTGTATAAAACAGGACAGATACGTTAAGAGGTATGACAATCTAGCATGCTCACAAATAAGCACACAAAGATTTCACAAACCTGGAAACCCGAGTGGCTGGTTAAATTGAGTTTAATCTGGCTTTACTTCCACATATACACTCGCAAAGTATAGCAAAATCACATCCTCAATGACCAGTCACGGCTTGCAAGTAATTTCTGCCCCCTCCTCACCTGAGAGCAAGTACTGACACAAACATTACGGTGGTCCTTTCTAAAACCACTTCTTCAGAAACTCACCCTTTAAGAAAAGGTGCAGGAAGTCTAAATATTTATACAAAGCCAAAAGAGCAACAGAGAATTGTAGAAAAAATATGCAAAAACATTGTCTTTAAAATAGATAAGAAAAATTGACTTTGCTGTGTACATGTATTTCCAAAATGCTAACACAACATTTTGTGTAACAGGTTTAAAGCTTGAGACGTTTAACTTCACATACATGTTCAGGCGATATCACATATCAAAGCAGTAGGACTTCAAAAGGAAATATTTCAAAGCAAAATAAGTAAATAAACGCTTCTGAAAATAGCTTTTTGTTCAAAGACAATAACATAAGATGAATAAAAACATACTGTACATTTATTCAGGACATTCTCCTGAACAAAAGGATATTCAGCATAATTTATGTGGTATAATTCTACAGTTTAAGTTTAATCCATCGGATGCAGCATGCATGCACCTTTTGTATGGGCTTGCTGGGAAACCTGGAACGCATCAAACTGCTACGCAATAGGAATCTGGAGTTTTTCCTTTTAAGGTTAAGCAGCTAGGTTTCAAAAATTGTTGTAAAAAAAGTAGTGTTAGATGCCAACATAAAATCAGAATAGCAGTATGCAGCTTAAGTCTATGCAAGGTATTGATGCAGAATACCTACATGGTGCTTGTCAAGGTGTGGGAGATACCGTAAGCTATTTTACATATATTGCAAGCACAAGCAGAGCAGATGGTCACTCAGGTAAAAACAGTAACACCTTTTGCAAGACAGAATTCAGGATAGTAACTTTAAAATAACTGTGTTCAAATTGATACGCACCTATGAGAAAAATGAGCATTCTGTTGATGACCGTAACAAAAGCACGTTGAAAACGGCAGATAAAGGACATGTTAGGATGAGTGGACTCCAGATACTTGACATCTGAAATTTCATTTACTTCCTCTTTAGGATCACTGCCAATCAACCTTTAACACAAAACAAGGCAAAATATTAGCATTTTATAATTTTTTATTTTTTTCAAAATCATGTTTTAATATCATGTTGAATATACTTTAAGCTTACCTTATCCCTACATCATCTCCACTTTTGAGAATCCACTCGAGTGCAGTGGAAACTATCTCTTTATAACTAGGATTAGAAATCTAGGAGAAAGAGAGTCGAACAGAGTTCATTTAGAAGAAAATTTGAAAGATGAAATTTGAGTTAAAACAAAGAAATATGAACACGTACTATTAAAAGTTCTGAAGCTTCCTGGACAGAAAGACTTCTGTTCTTCTCATGTAAATGTTGACCACAGTCATGTTCACCTGCAGATGTAACAAATATTATATTCTGCTGCTGATGCTGTTGTAAAAGGTCTGCACAATTACACATAAACCATGGGTTTCAGTATCTCAGTACAGACAAATAGCATAATTCAATAACTGTAAACAAACACAGAATAAGCCAGTGTTTTATGAAATCCAAACTGTTTAGAACTGAGAGCCTGCAACCATTTTAGAACAGAATGTTTATTATTCCTAACCACCCCCCCCAAAAAAGTGCTGGATTAAACTGAAATTGAATCGCTACCAGCTATGTAGCTAGAAAATTCCAAGACACAACCTAAAACATTTTCACATTTTGTGGATTCAATACTCATTTTCTGCAATGACGGTGCAAGTACTTGGTTGTACATTTCTTTAGTTTCTAAATAAAATACTGAAAACCATTATTTTCTATTTGTCAGGTTTGCAGGATGTCCATATGCAAACACTGGTTGATAGACTTGCCAAGGACTTTAAACAGGGTTCTCCCCAGGAATTCTGTATAGCTGGATGGCACAGCATTATAGCCGGGAGGCCTTTTATCATACCCAATATCATGGAAAACTCACCCCCTTCATCTCTGATTGGTTAAATGTAGTGTCACAAGACGCAACACAGCTGTCATGGGTCCAAGATTCCCCCCCCCCCCCCACCACCACCACCCAATGCGCGCAAGTGATCTAGTCTGCTAGCAGAGCAATCAGTCCTTATTGTTAAAGGCACAGTAGCATCTGCAAGACGGGCAGCTGTGGGTTTTTCAGCTTTGCTGCGACAGACACTTAGCCAAGCTCCCAGCCTGGCTGAAAATGCCTGGGGAGAACCCTGTTCTAGCACATGCAATCAGAAAGCGGGATTATTTTGTGGTTATCATTTATGAGAATCTGGTCATCTGAAATGCCACAAGGGAGATGTGCTTTTAAATTAAACCAGAAAGGAACACTGAGACAGTAGAACTATACCTGCTATTTGCGCCAGATGGTCATGTAGGTGCAGTAAAATATTCAGGATTTGTGACTTTTCTTCGTCTTTCTAAAGGAGAGGGAGAAAGACAAAAAAAAAAAAAAATTCATATAGTTCACTATTCGGTGCATCCAGCTTTCTCAGAAAGCAGGTCTTGTTTGGTTTAGCCTCCATTGTATACCACCAGTTTGGAAACCTTGCTCATCATAAAATGTGCTAAATAGATATTACCAAGATCTATTATTAAAGCTCAATAAAAAAACTACAGTACAACACGTAGATGGGAAGATACTTACATATTGAGCATCAAAGTCACTGCCAAATGGATGGCTCCTAACTGGAGAAAAAAAATAAAAAAATCAATTCAAAATGACAGAGGCTCACAAAATTGACGTTACACACACACACACACACATACAAATACCAGTTTTCCATTACTTGGGGAAACTTGCTCCAAATTCCACCTTCATTGTGCTATGATTGTGTTTTACAGATTGAGAAGAAACACTGCTAAGACGTTCAGCTAGAAATACAGCACACAGTCCAAAGAACTACATTGCGATTGTTAAAAGATAGCCACCTCCACCCACCCTACGAAAAGGAAAATCCACCAACACGGCTCGAGCAGGGACCCTAAAGCAGAAATGTGTCCGGGGCCATTAGGGCTTCTTATATAATAGAAAATGAAAAGATAATAAATTAGGTAGCAATAAAATTAATTCCCCCGCTTTAAAAAAATAAATGCATTGCATGAGCTCTTGCTAGTGCTTGACACTGCATGCAAAGTACCAGCGTTTCCAGACAAGCCATCCAGACTTGCCAATTATTTTCAATAAACCAGTCCTGGAAATAATCCAAAATTAAGCAAGCAACTCTACTTCACTTTAATTAAAAACCTCATTAAGTAGAGAGTACTGCTAATTGAAAAAAAGAAAAAAAAACACAACATTTTTTTATATATATATATATATATATATATATATATATATATATATATATATATATATATATATAAAAAAACCCGGGTCATTCTGCCCTGATCCAATTCAAACTGTGCATTTACATGGTCATTAGAGTTTATAAACTGCATTTACCATTAAAAAAAATAAAGAAAAATAAAAAAATACCCAGACATGCCACATCATCATTCTAGACACCCTTTGGAAACATATTTTCATGCACAACAGTTTACTGCTTGCTTGGCTGGCTCTTGTAAATTGCATAACAATTTACAAGAACATAAAAGAAATACATGTATATATTAAAAAAAAAAAAAGAACACTTAGATGTTGCCACTGCCAAAGAAAAGACATCAACTACTGCCAAATAAAACAGTATCATAGGGTCTCAGTTATTAAATATATATATATATCATAGATATAATATATATTATATATATATATATATATATAGTAATATAATATATATATATATATATGTGTGGTGTGTATATATTATATATATATATCTATATATATATATATGTGTGTGTGTGTATATATGAGCCTTTCTCTCGTTTCTCTAATCATTAATTGCGTTAAAATTGTTTGAGAGATACTGATGGGAAAAGAAGGGTATGGATTTTCTACTTTTTTTTTTTTTTTTTTTTTTTAGCTTCTACATATGGAATCCACTCTGTCACACCAGACTGGTGTGACCTTAAAGGTGTTGCTCTTTATTCTGCTGCCCTGACTCCACATAGTGTTCGGATTAAAAATACATTCAAATGTGTTTTTGTAAATAGAGAGACAGTAAGAGGCATAATGACAAGCTGAAGATCAAGAGACGGAAATGCAGAAGGAACCAGGCTAATAAATACAGGCTACTCGTGACCCAATTCCAGACATTCCCTCAAATGTTAGCTGCTTGATGTGCAATGTAAGGATTTAGATGCAGATTAAGCTGGAAAAACGTACATTTTCAGTGTCCCAATCAGATTCTCTCCATGTCGCTAAATACATTAAAATATGCAAGATACAGGACTTTGAAGAACTAGTACAGTAGGATCTGATTTAGCATTATGTTTTAGCTGGGGCACTAGTGGCCGACAATAGGGAACGGCCCATTTATGAGTGTAAAACTTTAATATTTTTGAAAAGGCCATATATAATGCATTTCTAGAACAAAATGTGGGTACCCAGGCTGGTTGAATGGCTGCTGCATACCACCTGCTCCGCCAGGGTTTCCCTGGTGCATGCAATTTCTTGTAGCAACTACTTATATGCCAACTAAAAAATGATATCAATGAAGACAGTTGGACAGACAGACAAACAGATTCCATATGCCCGAGATTAAGATACATAATATAACTTATACTAAAGTATCTTGTTTGGTGACTATTGGTCAAGCAGTTCCTAAATATATGGGGGGGGGGGGGGCGTGGGGGTTACGCCTGCGTCAACTATATCCCCAGGCAAGGATTTGTATCCTTGTGATAAAAGGGGGGAGTTTTTACTGTGCTGAGGTTTGCATAATCGTGCATACTCTAACTTGAGGGTCAGTAGCAAAATATTGAAATTCCCTTAAACTGATGTTTGCTACATCACATTATGCAACAATTCTGCAGTTTGACATTCCAGTAATCACTGAAGATAAATGTACCAATGAAAACTGGACTAGCCCTGCGTTTAAGTCCCTTCATAAAACAGTATTTGGCACAGCTTGTAAAAAAAAATTAAACCTTCTTGCCCATGTGAACTTGAGGTGTACAATGTGGTGTGTCTGCTGAATATTTTTCCATAAACTAATGTGTTCAAATTTGCTCGCATAGCTTATTTTAAGAGCATGTATTAAAACCATAATGTCTGTTGGCAACCACAGCTTCTAATGTATCAAACAAAGTGTATAAACAATAAGCGTGAAAGCAATTCCAGTGCTAGTCAATATCTGATGAAGAATGGCTTGGAGTGTGCGCCACCAATATGTTTTTGCTACTGCACATGCCACTTCAAAGCTACACATTTAATAAATAAAACAAAGCACCTTACTATTCTGGTTTATAATGCACGTCAAATTTGTAGATAAGTCATTTCCGGCAACCTTTTTCCACACTGTCTTAACTACCAGTCAACATCATGGTTATCCTCTCAAAATCCAATAGCACAGGTCAAACAATATTTATTGGTTTAGTTATCAAATTGGCATTTTCTATACAAGTATTTGGTTTTATGAATCTTGGAGGTGGGGGATTGGATCAGAAATCAGTTTCATCCTTAATTTATCATGGCTTGTATGTCTGGGGAAAAAAAGAAGCATGTGTATTGGGTTTTTGCAACATACATACACCCCCCTCCCTGTGATTCCAGCTTCAGATTGCTTTTTTTTATTTGTGTATATCAAAATAAATGCTGAATACAGACTATCAAAAGACAGAGACACATACCTCAACAACCTAAATTCAATTGACAAGATGTGACTTCTCATTACAATGTCTGGTACACTGGAAAGGAGGCCCTATCTCCACTCCAACCAAGACTAGATTTGACATCGACATAGTATGGTGTAACATAGAAGATTATAAAGGGACAAATACACTGACTTCAGAGTGTGTAAACAATGACCTGTACAAAAAGGTTATAAATAACATACTGTGAATTAATGTACTGCCTAAATACTGTTTAAAAAATAAATGACTGTCTACACAGTCAAATTGCAAATGGCAGCATTACGATAAGCATATCTATAATTTCAATTAGATTGTTTTTATTTTACATTAGCACACATTGATATAATGTATTTAAAAAATAAACTGTCCGAAAGAAATATAAATCGACAACAAATTAAAAAAGACGACTTTCTATACTTACTAACGATGTCTGCTTCTGCACCACCATGCCCCCGCATCCCCAGGTAAGTCAGCCCCAGCAAAACGAAGAACAGACACGCAGCAGTCAGCAGAAACATAGATAGATAGTGGGCGCTGAATCTCCCCGTGGAAGACACCTCGTCCCTTCTGAACTGCAGCAAGAGTTCCTCTTCGGTCTCCGGCAGCTTTTTCGTCGGTCCGGTTCTGCTGTAAGCATGATTCCAGCCTGTGTGGTTCGAGTGATTCGACCGAGGAGACAAGGAAGCGGTGGCTGGCGCTGCGACACTGTTGTAAGAGGAATATCTCGCCTTTGTCGCAGAGCTAACGCCGCCTGCGCCGTTGTCGCTGCTCACATGGTTATTATTAGCCGAGGAGTCTGCAGTACCTTCCCCCATGGCGGTGGAGAGCAGCCAGGACTCCCTTCTACAGCTGCTGCGGTTCCGCAACCCGCTACCAATTCCAAAGCCGCCGCGGTCTTTCTTTTCCCCCTCTTGGTCTCTGGCTATGTCTAGACTCTCAGCGGCAGCCTTGTCATTTATTTTCATTACACCGCCTCCTGTCCCTTCCTGGCCGCTGTCCATCCCCCTGGCACTTTTATTAACAGACAGCACTGATTTAGAGAGACTCCGTCTGGGGCCAAGCCGCCGACCTGTGTGTCTTTCCTTCCCCGGCTTGTCCTCGTCCTCCTCATCAGAGTCTGAATAATCCCCCGCTAGCTGTCTGCTGCTGGCACAAGACGCCCTGCTGCCATTCAGAGTCCGGTTGCCTCTCTCCCGGTCCTCCTCGTCGTAATCATCCTCCTCCTCCTCGCCGTAAACCCCTCGCTCGGTATGCAGGAGGTGGTGGACCCCGGTGGTCGATTTACCCTTTGGCCCCCACCAAGCACCCCCTCCGCCTGTCTTCCCGCCTGGTAGCGCTGAACTATTAAAGGGTTTACTGGTGTTGCTACTCACGCCGCCTCCTTGACTCCTGCTGCCGCTAGTGGCTGTAGGCCTGTGTTGCTGGAAATGATGCCCGGAGCCCCGCTCTTTCCTACCACTGCCGCTGCGGTGCACTAGGCCGCCTTTATTGTGGTTGATTTCGGCGTCCGACTCGTCGGAGCTGAAGCCCAGTAACAGCTTGCCCGCTCGCCCGGAGCTCTTCGGGCTGAGAGCCGGGCGGCTGCCGGGGCTCCTGCCAGCGCTCAGGTGGGTGACGTCACTGCGGGCTGGCCGGGCTCCGGATCCCGCCGCTGTGCTGCTGTTGTTGTTGCTGCTCATACCCCCGCTGTTTCTGCTTTTGCTCGCCCGGGTTGCGAGTGACCCCCTCTGGTGCTGCGGTTGCTCATCCCGCAGTTTCTTGTATTTTTTCAGATACACCGGCCGAGTGCTCTCGGTAACCGGGCCTGGGATGAAGCCGAGTCGCTTTAACTCTGAAAGCAGCTCCTCATCCGTTAGCTGCGCCGCCGCCATCTTTACCCGACGCTCGCTCGGGCTCTGCAGGAAGTGACGTCGGCGGAGCCGGTCACGCCAGTCACGTGCCCCGTGTGAGGAGGCGGGTCAACCTACCTGCAGATTTATCACCTGGCTGGAGCTTTTACAAAAAACAACACAAATCTGCAGACAAATGTGTGCGTTGCATCCTGCGACGTGCTACTAAAAACGCTGCATTGCAATTATAACTATTCTGTTTGTCAATGAACAAAATAAATACATAAAAAATAATAAACCTTAACCTATTTACAGTTCTGAAACGTACATTAAGGCTTAAACTGAAGGCTCTCGCCAGACTACTAATGAACCGCATTAGTCATATTTGAAAGCCCATAATTGGACTGCCCAACATTAGTGGTACTGTAATCCTCAACCAGACTGGAGGCTTACCTCTTTAATCCTTTCCTGAGAGCCTGCAGCTCTCTCCAGCGAGCTTTGTTTTACATGTTAAGCTGTTCAGCTCACCTTGACAAGTAACAAACTGAACCTCCAGCACTATTATTAAGCGATTTATTTTATTTCTGTCTCAATTACCGTCGCGTCAGTACAGTACTTGGGCTAGTAGTAGTCATTATTATTATTATTATTATTATTATTACTATTATTATTATTATTATTATTATGCTTTTTGTTACTGTTTAATTTTCCCATGGCATCTCACCATATTTTAATATTTTATTCCAAGGGTTCTTTTGCAAAAAAGATGGAATATTAGATTCCCAATTTCATTATTAACAGCTTAAGCTTTAAGGTAAAAGGGTACTGACACCTGAAATAAGATTTATATTTCAAACATTTGGAACACTTATTTATTGGCACCCTCCCGTCACCTTTACAATTTTAAGACTGAGAAGCAATAAACAAAGGGGGCCTTTGGAAGCTTTTGATATATATATATATATATACCCGTGGACTACATATTCTCCTAGATTCTTGTCTCTTCTATGTGATATCTCATCTGGAAAACTACCATTTCTAAAAATATAAAAAAATACCCACATATTTCCTTAGTTTGGGTGAAAAAGTCTTGATCGTCACTGCAAACAGGCCTATGTCTGAGTCTTAAAAATTGGGACTAGGGAGCCGAATGACGGCAAGCCTGTGGGTGTGGAGAATCATAGTGCAGACACTATTAACAACCTGATTCTGCAATAACACCACTATCTTCTACAAAGCAACCGCTTCTGCTGCGTTTCTGCAGTAACCCTCACTCCCAAAGGCTTGCTGTGACTCCATTCCCTATTCACAATGTTTAAGACTCAGACTTAAACAGCAGAGTGCAGTTTAAAATCCTGCACAGTGATAACAGTTAAACTACATTAGAACGGTACCTTAAGAAAAGGGCTTGTAAGCAGGAGGTCCCCAGTTCAATCTGCTTGTGCTGCGTCTTTGGGGTAAGACATTGTTGTAAGTGACCCTGCAGCTGATGCATAGTTCACATGCCCTAGTCTCTGTAAGTCTCCTTGGATAAAGGTGTCTTCTAAATAAACAAATAATATTATGTTTTTTGTTAATCTTTTTATGGTGGATTGTACATTTCAATTACAGTATAAACACAGTGAAGCTAAACTGTTATTATTTGTTTGGATTTACTGCACTTTCATAAAATAGGCAACTATTTAGTCTATATTAGAACTTGATATTGAAGTGATACCACAATATGAAATGTTTTTGCACCAGATGGAAAAGACGTCACATGAAGATTAGCGTTCACTACACTGTTTAATTATTGTTACAAGCTGTTTTCCCCACTCCGACCCATTGTAGTGTGGAAACTGTGGAGACTTGTGCGTACAGCACCCAATGCAATATTCTATATATACTCTACCTAAAACATATACAGTAGTTCTGGCCACTTTGATATATTTGAAGTGTATTCTAAAATTGGAAATCGAGTAGGCCTGCACCAACAATACTGATCTCACAAGTCTAACTTGTTCCTGAGCTGGGCACATTCTGGAGATTCTTTGGAATATTGTTCTGTGTTGGTTCTGTTTAAAACCTACATGTTCTGTATTGGTTCTGTTTAAAACCTACATGTTCTGTGTTGGTTCTGTTTATCCCTGCATGTTCTGTGTTGGTTCTGTTTAAAACCTACATGTTCTGTGTTGGTTCTGTTTATCCCTGCATGTTCTGTGTTGGTTCTGTTTAAAACCTACATGTTCTGTGTTGGTTCTGTTTTGTTTATCCCTACATGTTCTGTGTTGGTTGTGTTTATCCCTACATGTTCTGTGTTGGTTCTGTTTATCCCTACATGTTCTGTGTTGGTTCTGTTCTGTTTAATCCTACATGTACTGTGTTCTGTGTTGGTTCTGTTTATCCCTGCATGTTCTGTGTTGGTTGTGTTTATCCCTACATGTTCTGTATTAGTTGTGTTCTGTTTAACCCTACATGTTCTGTGTTGGTTCTGTTCTGTTTATCCCTGCATGTTCTGTGTTGGTTCTGTTTATCCCTACGTATTCTGTGTTGGTTCTGTTCTGTTTATCCCTACATGTTCTGTGTTGGTTCTGTTCATCCCTACATGTTCTGTGTTGGTTCTGTTTAACCCTACATGTTCTGTATTGGTTCTGTTCTGTTTATCCATACATGTTCTGTGTTGGTTCTGTTTATCCCTGCATGTTCTTTGGTGGTTCTGTTTATCCCTGCATGTTCTGTGTTGGTTCTGTTTATCCTTACATGTTCTGTGTTGGTTCTTTTTAACCCTACATGTTCTGTGTTGAGTCTGTTCTGTTTCCCACGAACCAGGACAATATTAGGTGGCCAATCTGTCATGAAGTTTGTAATATTAGGCAAAGAACTCAGTGTTTTCTTCACCATGGCAAAAATATGTCAACATCCAGTACAAACAGCAAACTGACACACCAAAGTTTACTTTTCAAGCACCTTACAGCACCCCCTTCCTGTCTTTGTTCATCTCTCTCTCTCTCTCTCTCTCTCTCTCTCTCTCTCTCTCTCTCTCTCTATATATATATATATATATATATATATATATATATATATATATATATATATATATATAGTTACACATAATTGTGTTACTAACAAACTTTACAGAACGTGACATCACTGAGGTCGTTTTAATCGTTTACACATATATCGCCCCATTGTAAGTCACAAGTCTTCTATATATATATATATATATATATATATATATATATATATATATATATATATATATATACATACACACACACACGCACGCATGCATGCACACATATTAACGCACCATATCTCATGTGTGTATATCAAGGCCGTAGCCAGTTATGAGTCACGGTTAAAATTATACTAATAATTATTTATTTAGGCCCTCTTACACGTTTCTTTGACACAGAATAAAATGCATTTCATCCCCCGTTGTGTGCAGATAGCGCTCAGAAATAAAACCTGGAAACGAGAACCCCTAAATATCCGTCCTGGTGATTTGGAAGAATTTCACGTTTGCATCTGAAGTAAGCAGGATACTTGAAGGTTTACTTCAGACAGGGCGTGACTGACACTGGTAACTGAGTTGAGGGTTGTGTCGATGTGGTTTGCAAGGAACCTCACAGCTGGCCAATCACATCAATTTAAGTCAAATGCATATTAACGAGTATGTTACAGCACAGCCAAACAACCAATCAAATCGACTGGTCAGCCAAAAAGCTTGTGCTGCAACCCTCTGAACTACACATTTCTAATCACAACCCTCTGAACTACACACTGCTAATCACAACCCTCTGAACTGCGCACTGCTAATCACAACCCTCTGAACTACACACTGCTAATCACAACCCTCTGAACTACACACTGCTAATCACAACCCTCTGAACTACACACTGCTAATCACAACCCTCTGAACTACACACTGCTAATCACAACCCTCTGAACTACACACTGCTAATCACAACCCTCTGAACTACACACTGCTAATCACAACCCTCTGAACTACACACTGCTAATCACAACCCTCTGAACTACACACTGCTAATCACAACCCTCTGAACTACACACTGCTAATCACAACCCTCTGAACTACACACTGCTAATCACAACCCTCTGAACTACACACTGCTAATCACAACCCTCTGAACTACACACTGCTAATCACAACCCTCTGAACTACACACTGCTAATCACAACCCTCTGAACTACACACTGCTAATCACAACCCTCTGAACTACACACTGCTAATCACAACCCTCTGAACTACACACTGCTAATCACAACCCTCTGAACTACACACTGCTAATCACAACCCTCTGAACTACACACTGCTAATCACAACCCTCTGAACTACACACTGCTAATCACAACCCTCTGAACTACACACTGCTAATCACAACCCTCTGAACTACACACTGCTAATCACAACCCTCTGAACTACACACTGCTAATCACAACCCTCTGAACTACACACTGCTAATCACAACCCTCTGAACTACACACTGCTAATCACAACCCTCTGAACTACACACTGCTAATCACAACCCTCTGAACTACACACTGCTAATCACAACCCTCTGAACTACACACTGCTAATCACAACCCTCTGAACTACACACTGCTAATCACAACCCTCTGAACTACACACTGCTAATCACAACCCTCTGAACTACACACTGCTAATCACAACCCTCTGAACTACACACTGCTAATCACAACCCTCTGAACTACACACTGCTAATCACAACCCTCTGAACTACACACTGCTAATCACAACCCTCTGAACTACACACTTCTAATCACAACCCTCTGAACTACACACTGCTAATCACAACCCTCTGAACTACACACTGCTAATCACAACCCTCTGAACTACACACTGCTAATCACAACCCTCTGAACTACACACTGCTAATCACAACCCTCTGAACTACACACTGCTAATCACAACCCTCTGAACTACACACTGCTAATCACAACCCTCTGAACTACACACTGCTAATCACAACCCTCTGAACTACACACTGCTAATCACAACCCTCTGAACTACACACTGCTAATCACAACCCTCTGAACTACACACTGCTAATCACAACCCTCTGAACTACACACTGCTAATCACAACCCTCTGAACTACACACTGCTAATCACAACCCTCTGAACTACACACTGCTAATCACAACCCTCTGAACTACACACTGCTAATCACAACCCTCTGAACTACACACTGCTAATCACAACCCTCTGAACTGCACACTGCTAATCACAACCCTCTGAACTACACACTGCTAATCACAACCCTCTGAACTACACACTGCTAATCACAACCCTCTGAACTGCACACTGCTAATCACAACCCTCTGAACTACACACTGCTAATCACAACCCTCTGAACTACACACTGCTAATCACAACCCTCTGAACTACACACTGCTAATCACAACCCTCTGAACTACACACTGCTAATCACAACCCTCTGAACTGCACACTGCTAATCACAACCCTCTGAACTGCACACTGCTAATCACAACCCTCTGAACTACACATTGCTAATCACAACCCTCTGAACTACACATTGCTAATCACAACCCTCTGAACTACACACTGCTAATCACAACCCTCTGAACTACACACTTCTAATCACAACCCTCTGAACTACACTGGTTATGATGTGCTTGCAATTCCCGCAGCTGAACTCTATCTGTCTTGTCAAGCCGCTTAACCGCATTTTATTGCTGAGTGTGATTTTATTATTAATATCACACAAACCTTTCTGCATGCAAGCACTTGTCTTCTCAGTATTTGGATAATGACATCACTGTTGTAATCAAGCTTGATAGATTAGGGTTTAAAACCAAGTCTCGTGTCTACAGAAAATATTGTGCATGGCTGCATTCATTCTTTTCTTTTAGATTGAATTGGAATGTTGCAAAGACAAAGCTGCTTTTTTGCACTGTGCAAAACCACACAGATCCCAATCTACATTCTATATTAGTAACTTATTCAGAAAAAAAACAACTGTTTATCAAACCTTTGCATTTAAATAAACAATATTGAACTACTGGCAGTATCTTTTTTACTAGTAATAACAATTCCACAAAAGGCAACTGCCTGGGGATTTTCCTCTGGTTCTAGTGACTCCAAAACGTTTGTAATATTAATAATACACTGTTTAGCCTGCACTGAAACCTATGCAATACTGTATACAATAAAACACGCGAGCTTTTAAAGAACGTGCTAGGAAATGCACAGTGCATCATTGTATGTTATATTAACTGTATAATGCAGATATTGGAGCTTGTTCCAGTAACTCTAGGGTTTGTAATATGTATGCGTTTTTTTTTTTTTTTTTCTAACCAGTCGTTGTAAACTTTGTAATTCCAGTACTTCAGAACTGTGCACATTGTTACAAACCATTCAAAATAGAGTCACTAGTGTGTAAAAAGCGTTATATAAATGCAAATGATCAAATAAATGATTACCAACACACTATTCACATATAACATGTTCTCTTGTATACTCCACAGAGCCACGCTTACTCGGGTCCGCTGGTCCCAGGGTTGCTGGGGGTGCGGCATGTACACGGGTTACAGATTCGTTCAATAGCTTTCAGCACCCCCGCTTTAAAAATGATTCCAGTGCCACTGCCCTTACTCAAACAGCGCCTTTCAAATATAAATGGACACGTTCTTTACACAAAACAGTGCTTTTATCTATTAGTTAAATAGCATTTAAACATGCATGCCCATTTTAACTTGTACAAAACAGTGCTTTTAAAGTCAGAAATGTCAACATATTTTTTTACACTTGAGTTTTGACTCCCCAGGTCCGCATTATCAATAAAATAAACAATAACGTGGGACCCTTTTGTTTTTAGACCTACTGTATGTTTACGAAGCACAATGACATTGGTCATCACTAAAACACTAGATAAACTAAAGCTTCCCAACAATGCGACACCGTGCCGCACAGCTCCATTAGTCCAAACGAAATTCATTCTTGCAGGATTACTGTTGTTCCACATCGCCACCGCGTGGAAAGTAGTGGAACTGCTACAACTGGCCCCTCATACAAGTAGCGGCGCAGGGCACTCTCGCTTTCACTGACACCTCCAGACCCAGAGCAGCGCGGAGCAGAGGACGCAGCACGAAGCAAAGCACAGCGATCCCAGGCAGAGCCGAGCAGGTCTGCAGGCTGGGATTTGAACAATGGCCAGTGGAACACCTGTCCAGGCGACTGCAGTGAAGACTTGCGTGTTTCTGCATTTGCTGGTGTTTGCAGCGGAATCTGCGAAGGAGGGCGGTTTATACATGTGGATCGATTCGAACCAAGCCAGAACCCTCATAGGTAACTAAAAAAAACTTAATGTTTTACAACTAAAAGTAAATCTACAATTGAAAACGAAGAGTTAAGTACAGCTGTGTGGTTAAAAAAATAAAATAATATATAATGTATGATTACTTTGGCGTCTTTACATTTATATGAGAAAATAGAGTTTTTAATGTCTGTATGCAAATACACTGCAGTGTACAACCATCTCTCCTGGGAGTTAACATTTTGTTGGCAACATAGCGCTTTGCTTTTTAGTTAATCAGTCAAAAGGTGGAATTCAGGATTGGGTTAGTATTGATGTCTATTTATATTTAGGATATGTGAATTATAGAAGAAAGGTTGTGTTTAAAACGCGTGTATCGGGATGCATTTGGACACATTTTCATTTTCTCTTGTGGCACTTATTTAGCCTCCCAGACTTCTAATTTCCGAGAAATATTTAGCCGATCTACAATATATACGTATTTGTCATTATTAGATACGGGTGTAGATGATAAGGGCGGCACGGTGGCGTGGTGGTTAGCGCTGCTGTCCCTCTGCTCCAGTTCGATTGCGGACTGGGGGGGGGTATGTCTGCGTGGAGTTTGCATGTTCTCCCCGTGTCTGCGTGGAGTTTGCATGTTCTCCCCGTGTCTGCGTGGAGTTTGCATGTTCTCCCCTGTGTCTGCGTGGAGTTTGCATGTTCTCCCCGTGTCTGCGTGGAGTTTGCATGTTCTCCCCGTGTCTGCGTGGAGTTTGCATGTTCTCCCCGTGTCTGCGTGGAGTTTGCATGTTCTCCCCGTGTCTGCGTGGGTTTTCTCCGGGTACACCGGTTTCCTCCCACAGTCCAAAGACATGTTGTTCAGGTTGATTGGTCACTCTAAATTGCCGTGTGTGTGTGTGTGGTGCCCTGCGATGGACTGGCATCCCGTCCAGGGTGTAGTCCCACCTTGCGCCCTGTGTCTGCCGGGTTTGGCTCCGGCTCACAGCAACCCTGTAAAGGATTAAGCGGTTAGTGATAATGGATGGATGGTATGGGTGATATTTTTTCTCTCTAAACCCCAGCTGAACGGTTATCATTTGGTATTTTATAATTACATACATGCTGCAATGCATTTGTTTTTGTTTGTTTGGTTGGTTGTTTATTTCGAACAGGATACTTACACTTTTTGTCAATATCATCTACACTCGCAGGCTTTGAGGAAGACATTTTAATTGTGTCTGAAGGGAAAATGGCCCCTTTTACTCACGACTTCAGAAAAGCGCAGCAGAGGATGCCAGCTATTCCTGTCAATATTCAGCACATGAATTTCACCTGGCAAGCGACAGGACAGGTAAGACTTGGCGCCGAACACTAACATATTGTCGGCAGGAATGTGAAAGACCGCGGGGTAAAGGGTTATCGAAAGAGTCGTGACACCCAAAACCGACTCGTTTGAAATGGTATATTTAGAATGTTAAAGTAAACAAACATTTTAGAACACTTACATGTGAGTTAAGAATATTCCTGAAATAGTACATGTATTTAAAAAAATTGAAATAGTTTTTTCATTTGACAGCTACTGTACATCTACTAGACCTGTATTGTGATATCTAACTTGATATTGGGTTCACAAAGGTTGAAAAAACTTTAAGAATGGAGATGCAGAAGTTCTTAGACAGTGAACAATAAAACTGTAAAGTGAACAGCTTCACCAATGGCTTGAATCCTTCAGTTAACATATTTATTTGCTTTTGAGAGGATTGTTATATTAAACAATTTTATTTTACTTTCCCTTCAAACAGTGCAAAATGCATTTGGTGTAAATAATTTGATAAGGCTGATCCATCATTTCATGGGGAAAATAAACACAGATGAATTATCAGTTAAATTTGACTGAAATTTTTTCCACGCGAATGCTTAATAATACATGCCTAATAAAACTGCTTTCATACCATCACACCCCAAATCCGATTGTGCATGCATGTGTGTGTGTGCGTGTGTGTGTGCATGAGTGTGGGTGCGTGTGGGTGTGTCTCACAGTGTGTGTGCATGAGTGTGTGTGTGTGTGTGTGTGTGTGTGTGCGTGTTTGTGTGTGTGCATGTATATGTCAGTGTGAGTGTGTGTGTCAGTGTGAGTGTGTGTCAGTGTATGTCAGTGAGTGTGTGTGTGTCAGTGTGTGTTAGTGTGGGTCAGTGAGTGTCAGTGTGTGTGTGTGAATGTGAGGAATATGTTGCTAATGCGAGGGCCTGGTTTATTTATAGAGGTGGGTCTCCTTGGAAATGGAGTACTCTAAATAAAGCCCTTAATATTTTGATTCTCTTCTCCTGTGGTATTTTACATCTTGGTGTTGTAGAGATGCCTCCAGGGATCAAAGCCTAATGCTGCACAGATTCTACTCTATTTAATGCAACAGGCATGTGCCCACCATGTGTTCCATCTGCTGATAGAAAACAACAATGGTACATTTCTCAGACTTCTGCCAGAAACGACACTTTACTTCTTGGACAGGACGGCTTGCTAGCAGCTGGTACCGGTTTTGCTGCTGTTTTGTGCAACGCTGCATACTGCTTTGCAATAGGGCTGTGCAGAGAGTGCAGGGCCCGTGCTTTCACTTGCAAGAACTGGGTTCAGTCTATAAAATGCACCCCCTGCATCTTAAAAGCAATCAGGTAAAAACACAGGGTATTGTAGGGGAGGGTCATTTTATAAATCAAAGGCACTTTTTATGGAAACAGACATGTTTTTAATGTTCTTTAGTTTAACTTTTCAAAAGAGTTTACTTAAGGGTAATTAACACATTTTAAAATGAGCCATAATGTTTAACTGATTATTACATTAACATTAACTGATCATTACATTAACCAATCATTCATCTTGAAATAAGCTTAGGGTGGAATTCCCTTAAAGAAACAAACCCACTAAGGGTTAAGAGTGCATTTGCAGTGGTTAGACAGAAAGTAGAGTAAAACACCACAATGTTTGGGTTAACAATAGGAAACGTACAAGTTTTTGTAAGTTGAGGCAGTAGTACCACTATAAGAAATGTCATATCTTTGAGAATTTATAATCATAGCTGGAGTATGTTATA
Organism: Polyodon spathula; assembly: GCF_017654505.1. Taxonomy (NCBI): domain Eukaryota; kingdom Metazoa; phylum Chordata; class Actinopteri; order Acipenseriformes; family Polyodontidae; genus Polyodon; species Polyodon spathula. Next base: position 48,415,313 of record NC_054541.1, on the reverse strand, counting down.
ATTGTTCAGATTTATTAAGATTTTGCTCAATTAAAAAGTTTGCATGCAGTACCATAATGTTATAAAACTAAATCTCACAATAAAATTAAAGACAGTTTTTTTGGTTTTTTTTTAATGTAGCTTGCCCACTGCTTGCAGTCACAGTGTTGTTGTGCACAGTGGTATGTTTATGTGTCGTATGGCTAACAGGCTAACATACAATATGGTTTCTTATCTGATGTCATTATAATGTTGTTATGTGTCCTCTGCAGCCGTCTTCTTCCCCAGTCAACAGTGGCTCTGAGATGTCGATCACAAATATCAAATTGTACAGAGAATTCGATGGCAT